>NC_048304.1:65747632-65748007 GCF_013100865.1 Trachemys scripta elegans | reverse complement strand
TCTTCATTTATTCACTTTAATTTAAGGTTTTGCATGCCGGTAATACATTTTAATGTTTTTTAGAAGGTCTCTCTATAAGTCTATATATTATATAACTAAACTATTGTATGTAAAGTAAACAAGGTTTTCAAAATATTTAAGAAGCTTCATTTAAAATTAAATTAAAATGCTGATCTTACGCCACCAGCCTGCTCAGCTCGCTGCCAGCCTGGCGTTCTGTTCACCTAGGCCGGCAGCGGGCTGAGTGAGGCCTGACCTCTGAAGTCCCCCCCCACACCCCCAGTAGGGTGGGTGTGGGGGGTTTTCAGAGGTCAGGGCAGAGGGCTGGGGGTGTGTGGAGGTGCAGGGCAGAAGGCTGGGGGTGTAGGGGGCTTC
>NC_048304.1:65719738-65747543 GCF_013100865.1 Trachemys scripta elegans | reverse complement strand
TGGGTGTTGGGGGGGAGGACAGAGGGCCGGGGTGTGTGTGGAGGTGCAGGGCAGAAGGCTGGGGGTGTGTGTGTGTGGGGGGGGGTTTCAGGGCAGAGGGCTGGGGTGCTCGGCTTGTGGGGGTGCTCCCAGCCCTCTTCCCTGAGCTGCTCATGACAGGGGGCTGGAAGGGATATGTCCTGTTCCACCCCCTTCCCCAAGGCCCCGTCCCTACCTCTTCTCTGCCTCCTTTACCCAGGGCCGGCTTTAGCAAGGGGCTATGGGGCTGCCACGCGCCGGCTGGAGCTCCAGCCAGGAGAGCAGGGCCGCGGGGCTTTTGTGGAGCAGCGAGCACGCTACCACTCCTCCCCTCTCCCTTTACAAGGTCTGGCGCAGGGAAGGAGAGGAGGAGGGGTGGGAAAGCAGGCTGCACCACGGCTGTGGGAAGAAGCGAGGGAGGGGGAGCTTGGCTGCTGCGAGACAAAGCTTCTGCCTCCTGCCCCAGCAGGGGAGAGCGGTGGGCGGGGGGGCTGAGTGCGGCTGGGGGTCGGAACCGCGGCAGGCAGCCGCATGCCATTCAAAATCGGCTCGCGTGCCGTGTTTGGCACTTGTGCAGTAGGTTGACGACCCCTGTTATAGGCTATGAAAAGAAATGTAACTTGCTTTCAATAACTCTATCCTTGAAAGCTAACCATTACAACTATGGTTGAAAGATATCTTTATTACTAACAAGTAATGGGTGACCAAGGCCAAATAAAATAAAGATTGTCCCATCCCTTCACTCCAATCTTGAGTGATACCACTTTTTGGCATCTGGAAAGACAGGATTCACATTTTCCTCCCATATTTTTCATGTAAGTCTGCATTTGCTGGTTTTGGGCTAGAGCCAGAAGTAGAAAATGCTTTGCAATACCAAAGCAGGGAGTATTTTTGAATAGTTCTAATCTGGATGAAACAGACTTCTTAAAAGTTTGCAGGAAAGATTTGCTCATGACAATTTTCTAATGACTTCTAGACTAAGTAGGTTTAAATATATTCTGACAAGCATTGAAATGTATTCAGACCTATATGGGAGAAAAGCCTGTCAAAACTTGGGCAAGTCACTTAATTTCTATGTAGCTCAGGCCTGATCTACACTACAAAGTTAGGTCAACATAAGCTGCCTCATATCAACCTGTTTGTGCATGTGTCTGCACTTAAATTTTGTCTCCCACTGATGTAAGTGCCCTCTTGCAGCAACGTAGTAACGCCACCCCTCTGAGTTGCATTGAGCCACGGTTGATGTGCTGAGTTGACCTCAGTACAAGAGTAGACACTGCATTACTTATGTCAAACCCAAAAGTCCATCAACAGCTGTCCCACAACGCCTGACACTGACTGCTGTGGTCACAATTATGAACTCCACCACCCAGGGGTCACACCATGGATACCTCTGAGAAGCCCAAGTCAATGGCCCCTGGCCTGAACAGCGAGGAGGAGGAGGTGGTGGAGGAAGAAAAGGAGGCGGATGGGAAACATGTGACCAAGGGGTCTAGTTATGCTGTGAGCCAGGATCTGTTTGAGACTCCACTACAGTCCAGTCAGTCCCAGCTGTTGAGCACGGGCAAACCCAGTGCAAGGGAAGGAATCTCAGGTAAGTGTGCAAATATGTTTCCCATTACAATGATGTACTGATGGCACCCCCAACTTAACAGGACACAGCTGTTCACTTTTCATTAATTTACTCATGCTAAGAGGTAGCAGTACAACAAAGAGAAGTAGTATTATCTGCTTTCCTCTGCCCTGTAGAATTAGGCAGAGGGAGCCATGCAGAGCAGTTTGTTTATGTATGCAGGGATGTCCCTTGAATCCACGTGGATGAAATATACATGGAGGTACTCTGTATCCTGTTCTGAAGGTTTCTAGGGATGACTGCCTTACTTCTTCCACAGCAGTAGGACATTTCCCCATGCCAGTCAGCAGCCCCATTGCAGTACACAGGCAAGCAGCCAGGGCTGGCTCTGGCTTTTTTGCCGCCCTAGGCAAAAAAGCCACCCGCCGCCCCCAGCGCGGCAGGAGAGGACGCTGAGCCCGGCCACGGGCCCGCAATCCCCGACCGGCCAGAGCGCCGGGGGGAGGGTGGCAAGCCCTGCCGGGGCTCTCCGCTCTCTCCGACCGGCCGGAGCGCCGCCCCCCTCCAGGCGCCGCCCCAAGCACATGCTTGGTGGGCTGGTGCCTGGAGCCGGCCCTGCAAGCAGCATACGGGCCCAGGTAGCTTTGGTATGCCAGCGGCACCTATGCTCTGTGTACCGTTGTTACCTTCAGGAATGAGATATCTACTAACATCACCACCACCTATGGAAAATGGTGCCAGTATTCAGTGCCAGAGCCCTATACTCAACTTCATGCAACCAAGCAATTCCCTTCTCATTTCCCTTACCCCTGGAAGCCCATACTTACCATGGCACCATGCACAAGCACGTCAAAGCAGAAGTGTCAGTAAGCATGTCTTGTTTAAATCGTTAGGCAAGCAAGGGAACAGAGTTCTGAATCTTAACTTTCCCTTTCCATTGTGACTGTGTTGACAAGGGTACCTCTGTGTGTTTTATCTGTAACTGATAGCATTGTAGCCTTGAGGGCCTCCCCCTCCACACCTATGGAATGCCTGAGCCAGATGAAGAGAAAGAAGAGGACTCAGAATGATGTGTTCAATGAGATCCAGCAATCCAGTTCTGCTGCATCAGACCATGAGCACATGGCCTGGAGAGTGAATGTTTCAGACAGCCTAGAGAAGGAAAGAGTGGACAGAAGAAAGGCCGAGGAGTCCCAGCAAAAAAAGGAGAGGGAGATTCATCAGGACATAATGGGGCTTCTCTGACAGAAAACACAGATGCTGCAGACTCTTGTGGACCTACAGGTTCAACAATCAAGGGCTCGCCTCTCTTTGCAATCCACGGAGAACTCATTACAACACCCCCCTATATGCCCCATCAACATTCCACATGGTATTAGGCCCACATCCCTAACCCCTACTACTCCGCCCCAGAGGACAATAAGGACAATCACAGCTTCACATACACTGACCTGGGAAAGCCATGGTTGCTGTAGGTGTAGGTAAAATGGACATGAATGTTCTTTCCTCTTAAGTTCTGCTACATTTAATTTATTAAGTTTGTAATGTATTTGCTTTTAAATTGCACAGACTTTTCTTTGCACTGTTTTTTACTGAATAAAATTCTATTTGGGAAATAATTAATCTTTATTAATGCTTCAGAGTGTCTAGCAGATCTGAAAGTGTCCACTAACTCGTTACTGTACAATATCACACAGCTCATAGGATCAGTGACAAACACAGTGTAATAATCATAAATGCACATCAAGCACTGCAAAATTAATAGGTGCATTAACAGTGTTTATATTCAAAATGTACGCCAAGCAACACCCAATCCGTACCAGGGCCAAATAGCCCAGTACACCACAGTGTATTAGTGTGGCTCATCATTAAAGTGCTCTTTCAAAGCCCCCCCCTTGAACTGTATAGCTCCACATTGAGGTCTTCTAATAACCCTTATGTCTGGCTGTTCAAACTCAGCAGACAGCCCCTCCACCCCGGTGGCAACTTTTGTTTCACAGATATTAGGCAGAACATAGCAGGCAGCTGTAATCATTGGATGTTTTTTCACTGAGATCCAATCTTGTGAGTAAACCGCATCAGTGTCTCTTTAGTCTAGCAAAAGTACATTTAACTGTCATTCTGCTCCTGCTGAACTGGTAGTTGAAACTTTCCTAGCTGCTGTTGAGGTGGCCACTGTATGGCTTCATGAGCCAGGGAAACAAGGGGTTGGCTGGATACCCTGGGATCACTTTTGGCATTTCAACACGGCTAATGGTAATCCACTGGTTTGGGGGAAAATATCCCTGCTTGTAGCATTCTAAACAGTCATGTGGTCTTAAAGATGGGCACATCATGCACCTTCCCTGACCAATGCACATTGATGTTGGTGAAGCATCCCAGATGATCCCCTGATTCTTGCATAACTAAAGAAAAGTAACTCTTTCTGTCAATTTGGTGTGGTGCCAAAATAGGGATATGTATGCTGCCTGTTGCTCCACCGCTGTTTAGGAGCTCTATTGCTGCCAAGAGTCACAGTCCTGCATAACAAGAGACAATTAATAGACCTAGACACTTGCATGACAACCACTCCTGCAGTGGATTTTTCCAACTCTAAAATGATTTCCCACTGACTGGTAGCAGTCCAGCGTCACAAGTTTTCACCGTTCATGCAATCACCATGCGCTTCTCCACTGTCAGTGCAGCTCTCCATTTCCTGTCCCTGTGTTAGAGGGCTGTGGTGAGTTTGGCACATAGATCCTCGCACATCTGAAAATTCTGAGGCCACTGCTCATCATCCCAATGTTGCATTATGATGTAATCCCACCAGCCAGTGCTTGTTTCTCAGGCCCAAAAGAAGTGCTTTGTCATCTGCAGCTGCTCCTTGAACACCACCAACAACCTTGAATTAGTTCTCGCTTTGTCCTGCAGTAATCTGTCTGCCAAGAAATCATTGTTCCCCACTGATTCGGTGGTTCTTACAATTCTGCAAATACTTGTCCTTGCAATGCTTATGACAATAGTGCAGAGCAGTGCAAGCTCCATGCTTCTGTCAGAGATGGCAGACCGAGAGGAGGGCTGTGCAGGTTTGTGGGATTTTTTTAAAAAAAGGTGCAAAAATTATGGGATGTAGATGACCTTATGGGATGGAGACAGTTGCATGCTGGGAAATTGATCTCTTGCTCCCAGTCACCTGTGTACAACTGGTTTATGTCCCACCATGCATTGCCAAAACTTTCCAAAAGACAGTGCTCTGGATGGTGGCAAGCTGCACGTGGGGGTGGGGTGGGGTGGGGGCGAATACCTACCCATAGGGCACTGCATTGGCACAAGCATTTCTGGTGAGTACACGTGGTGCTGACGCAAGGAGTCAAATGTTCACATGAAAAAGTGAGGTACTAATGGTAGTGGCTTTATGTCCACATGACGTGCAGTGACCAAAATTTGTACAGTAGACATGACCTCAGCCTTCCATCTGTAAAATGGGTATGAGGCTAATATTTCCTTACTTCCTCAACGTATTATGAGGCTAAAGTCATTGGACCTTAGTTCTCTAATACCCTGCACTTTATGTGGCTCAGCACAACACTACCAAGTGAATGTACAATACTACCAAATCAGGATGATAGTAATGTTTTTTTTTTACACTTGACACTGATATAAATAGCTACATGAGGTGCAAGGCAATGGAGAATCAAGCCATTCATTTTTTATGAAAAAACTCAGATATTAATGATGAGCTCCATAGAGGAGACTACAGATAAATAAAATCCTAACTAGTGGATGTTTTTCAGTTTAATCAGATTTATCCATCATTATTTATGAATAATGCTCCCTAGAAATGGGCGCTACCGGTGCCAGACCTGTGGCCCCACTCTCACTTCACTTCTTCCCTGATGCCCCACCTTAGCTTCACCTCTTCCTGTCCCTGCTGCCTCCTCCAAGCCCCACCTGCTCCTCTCTGCCTCTTCCCCTGAGGTCCCTTGCCTGCCCACCTCTTGCTTGTTCACTCCTCTCTGTTGCTTCCCCTGAGGCCTCTGGAGAGGAGCAAGCAGGGGGGAGGGAGCGGGAGGCCTCGAGGGAAGAGGTGTAGCAAGGGTAGGACCTCAGGGTGGAGCATGGGTGGGGCTACAGTTTGGGCGCCAGTGGCCCCCCTACCCACACACTTTTAGGGAGCTTTACTTCTGGCGCTCCAAAGGCAACACGTCTCCAAAGGGAGGTGACCTGTGCCACATCCGTGTCATTTGCCCTCCTGCATGGCCAGCCTTTTTTGGGGAGGCTTAACCTCCCCCAGCCTCTTATACACACTGCCCATGGTTGTGGAATCTCTACCACTGGAGGTTTTTAAGAATTGGTTGGACAAAACCCTGTCAGGGATGATCTAGTTTACTTGGTTTTGCTTCAGCTCAGGGGGCTGGGCTAGAGGACTTCTCAAGGTCCCTTTCAGTCCTACATTTCTATGAGTCTATGTACTACCAATGAATTTTTTAATAAAAAAGCTAACAAAAAATCCCCATCACCAGATGGTGATAAATCCCACACACCAGGTGGTCATAGACTTTAAGGACAGAAGTGACCATCATGATCATCTAGTCTGACTTCCTGCACTTTGCAGGCCACAGAACCTCATCCACCCACTCCTGTAATAGACTCGTAAACTCTGGCCGAGTTACTAAAGTCCTCAAATCATGGTTTAAAGACTTCAAGTTACAGAGAATTCACCATTTACACTAGTTTAAATCTGCAACTGACCCATGCCCCATACTGCAGAGGAAGGCAACCCTGCCCCCTCCCCTTCAGAGTCTCAGCAAGGACAATGAAAGATTAAGTGAAGCTTTTTTGAAAACTTTCCTGTTTAAAGAAAAAAACTTACCACCATGACTAAGTGGGGAAGCAGCAACACCATCTGACACACAAGCTTAAATCTATATTGAGTTTACTTGCTGGAAAGATTTACAATTTGTTCCTGAAAGCTATACTCAGAATGTGGCATAGCATTCTACTTAAGCAATTCTACCTGGAGGTAGATGGGATGAAGGCCAGGGATCCCTGGGGGCCCAGGAGGAAAACAAAAATTAAGATCTCTTACATGTCTTTGTGAAATCTGCTCCTCTCTAAACTAAATTAAAATTGCACTTTTATAAGCCCGAGGGATGGTTTAGTAGGATCCAGAGAGAATTTGAGCTCTATTTAAGAGAAAGAAATCACACCCCAGCTCTTCCTTCAATTTGTTACAAGGGGCTCCCATGAGCTTACTCCATCCCATCATCGTAAATAGGATAGAAGATATTTAGCAGTTGTCTCTTTCAAATAGCATGGACCCTCTCCAGATGGTTATTCCACAGCAGGCTTTTCAATTCACACTGCTGTCATGCTGCAAATGATTTACCACACACTTCTTAACCCAAAACTGACATGTTCATATTTCATTGTTTGCAATAAAATATCAGCGCTGACCCATTTGGAAAATTTCTAAATGGTTGAAGGCTGTGTAATGGATACTTGTTTACATGGCATTATAATAATGCATATTTTTATTAAACAAAAATGCTATTTTACTTGGAGCAAGGAGTTACAGCATGTGTTGACCTGGAACTAACTGAAAGTTACCTATGTGAACATATCTTCCTGAGCAGAACTATATGTATATTTAAATAAGCTTAGTATGTTTAAATGATAATAGCTTGGACAACTTGCAAAATAAATAAACAAAATTATTTCTTCTGTGCAGTTTCATGTGCACATAACTGGAAAAAACTAGTTCTCCATATAGTGGATTCTAACATTATTAGTTCAGAAACAAAAATAACTGAGTTGGATAAGACAGCAGGCAAGAGAGGGTAAAGGAAATAATCGGTGTGCCTAACACAGTCAGAGGAACAGTCTGTCCTTATATACAGATTGCCCCTGTAACGCTGCCAGTGTCAGCAAGACCTTGGGTGCATCTGTCATGCAAGTGACTGTAGATGAGTTAAGCTTTTTCGAAAAGTTCTTGAAACTTTTTTGCTCTTGTGAATTTATTTCCTTTGCTTAACACATCAGATCATATGGTGATGAGCATCACAATTCAGGGCCAAAAACAAATGTGGCAGGAAGTTAGTTTTCGTATCTGGTCAGAAGAGCCACACTTTACTATCTTCAGATCTGCTAATACCTTATTGGAAAATAGGATTTTTATGCAAAGTCAGTCATGTCTGAATAATATCAATATGATTTTTAATAGCATCTTGAAAAGGATAGAGGAAATAGAATGAAGGAGCATGAGTATCTGGAGACCGTGAAGTCTTTACTTTAAGCTGAATTAAAGGAGATAATGTAGTTATAACTTGTGCTTAAACTATTATGAAGATAACAGGAGACAAAATAGGAAAAATAATCATTACCATAGGGAGGGTCATTGTCCAGAACTGAGAGATTAGAGGAAAAAGACAAAGTTTCTGGGAGTGAGTTGCTAAACTGTTCGGGTCATAGATGAACAGCTGGAAAGTGGAATTCCATTACTTGATAACATTTTCTGAAATTGTTTCTGAATTAGTTGTGTTTCATGGCTAGTGTACTAAGGTTTATACTGCTTGACAAGGTGTTGGAAGCTTTTGGGTTTATTTCTCATGCAGTCACACAAATAGGTAAGTTACATTTCTCCTTTTTTATTCTTGCTCGCTAATCCTGCTATCCTTCTATTGTTTCCTATACCCATGGCTCCTTGTGAAACACCTGAAGGTATATTTCCAGATTTTAATCTCAACTATATTTGTCACACAAATCCTTAAATGTCCCTGAAATTAATCAAGAAATGGAAGGATTCTTCTCACTAACCTAACATAAGTGAAGACTATAGATGGTATTACATGTAAATTGCAAATATCAAGGAGAACAGAAATATACTACTAAGATAATTTTGGATTAGAAAGCTGGACAGAAAATAGAATGTGATTCATATTGGGGAAAATATGAGCTAATGTATCTATAGGGAGGAGAATAATCCAAATCACAAAATTAATGGGAGAGGGAAATCTTGGAAAGCAATAATTCTGAATAGGAATTAGAAGTAGTAGTAAATGCCAAATCGGATATGAGCTTGTAATATGATGTAAATCAAACATCACTACGGCTGAATACATAGAGGTGTCAAATCACAGAGCAAGGAGGTTATAACCCCTTCTCTGTGTGGTTTTTGGTGTGGTTGCACCTGAAATAGCGCATTTAGTTGTTGGTACCTCATCACCAGAAAGACAGACAAACTGGAGGGAATTTTGAACAGCTACAAAAATTAATGGGGAACTAGAGGAAAAGATGCTTTATAATTATATAGAGTTTATCTAAGACAACTATGGGGGAATGTGGTAAGTCTGCAAATACTTGAAAGGTGTAAACATCAAGGGAGGGAGAAGGATTGAGATTAGTATTTGGGAATATAGCTAGGAGTAATATGAAGAAATTAAAAGCCTGATCCAAAGCCCACTGAAGTCAATAAGAGTCTTTCCTTTGACCTCAATGGGCTTTGGATTAGGTCAATTTTAAGATGAATGTCAGGAAAGTCTTGCTGGCTATGACATCCTGTGGACTGTGACAGTCTGTTAAAGGAAGAGGTGGAAGCCTATCACTTGGTACATTTAAAACCATCCTTGACATAATATTAGGAAATATACAGCAGGGAACAACAATTCTGCACTGGCAGGGAGATGGACTAGGTGACCTAATGTTTTTTTTCCATATGCAACCTCTGTGATTTAATTAAAAGAAGATAAATAATCTTTCAGTGCAATCCTATTTCTCAAACAGACATGCACCTGCAGAAAAACACCTGGTCTCTTTTAAAGAGAAACTTAGTGCTGGGAAGAGTGACATGGAAAGTTTTTTGTGATCAATGATATGTCGTGAACAGTGTGCCTGGAGTACTAGGTGCTCATATTCCAAAAGGGAATGGAGGAAAGCAGAGTGGTAAATGGAGAAAACAGCCCCACAATCCACCCCCCCCCCCCACAACTGTAAATATTTCCAAAAAAGAAACTGCGAAACAGGTTCCTTTAGAAAGATGGAAGTGTGCAATTCTAATCAGAAGTAAGTGCTGGGTGTGGTTATCCATAAACTTGGCTCCATATGTAACATTCTCTAGTTCAGAAGGACTGGAGAAGGAGACTGACTGCTTCTGACAAGCAGACTCCATAGCTTTGGAAGGGTGCAAATAACAGAATCATAAGTTACATGACCCACACAACCTCCAAGCCAAGTTGGTTCACTTCCAACCCCTGCAAACCTATTGTCCAATGGAAGCTTGTGGGAGGGGGAGGAGCCCCTTTATGAACTAAACCATGCAATTTTTACATAGCCCACCTTGCCACAGATTGTGTCATTCAATAAAACTACTGATGTGCTGAATCAACAGAGGTGGAGAGGAAACAGAATCTAAACATGGAATTAGGAGAATTAGGTCCACTTGGGCTAGATTCTGAGTCACCATCTCGAGAAGATGGCATATGCTCTTGGTTAGCCTTCTCAGTGACAAGGAATCCTCTTATCTGGAGCTTTCACCTCAAAAAAGGGAACTTATTCAAATAGATGTCAGTTAGGGAGATTGCTCAGTGCTGTATTATCATAGGGTGGCATGTTAGGTCTGGCATTTGGTAACCTGGGGCTGTATTCATCAGTCAATTGGCCATCCAGAATAGTCAAACAGGCTATGACTTGGCATTGTTTAAGATAGAGGAGAAAGTGGTTCTCGTTTTTCACAACAGTGGAATATTTCTGTGGGAAGTCCTTGTGGTCTTGTCCTAGGTGGGTTGAAGTGGGATTTGTGGCATTCCAGTTTTGACACTGTTCATCTGTGACTCAAGGTGTTCTGTGTGGGGAGCGTTGGAGAGAAGATGGTGTCTACAGGCTAAGATGTTAATGACTGTGGCGGCTAGGTGGTGATATTGCTTTGTCAGGTGATTGTGCTCTGGCCCTGTAGTTGGATGACATTCTTTTTCCTGTCTCCCTGAAAACTTGTTGGGTTCATGACATGAGTCTGCAGGGGTAAGCAAGTCTAGTTGTTCAACTACTCAGCTAAAAGGAAAATAAAGTAGTGAACGTGTCTAGCAAAAGGCAATGGTCTATGCAGGAAAGAGATGAGTTTGCTCCATTTCTTAATATCCATTCTTGGACTGAAGATCAGATCCAGTAGGTGTCTAAATGGTTTTGTGGATCCAGAGATAATCTTCATGGACTTGTTCCAGCATATTGTACAAACTTTTTCCTCTTTCATTTCTTCCCTGCTTCATCTGGACACATAGCACCTGTATCTCTGTGCCGTACTGACTCTCCAGCTGTTTTCATAATTTGTGTACAAAGTATATCTTTCTCCTCTGCTCATGGGCCTTAAAGTCTATAACAAAGGGGAGGAATACATTAGGAATGAATGCTTTAATTTATCCAGCATACAAAGTCTTTATATGAATGCTTTCATCCAGTGCCTGTTGCATTTCTTCTCAGTCCAGTTCCTTTCCCTCCAGGGAAGTTTTTCACCATTTTTGATGGCCCTCTATCTGGTCCCAGGAAGCAGCCAGATCTTGTTCCACCTGCTTTTGCTGGTGATGCACCTTTGGCTCTGTTGATGCACTCTCTGCCCATCTACCTTCTCTGCTGGGGAATATCATCCAGCTGCAGGGCCAGTACAGATCACTGTGTCAGTTTTTTAACAGAGATCTGAGTGGCTGGTTCTAGCTGGTCTTCCTCTGACTGATCTGTTCACGACATACCAGGCAATATGCTTCCCTCTCAAAATGTTCCCACGCCAGAGAAAATCTCTCCCACACATTAGCCATTACGTAATTTACCCCTGCCTTTCCACCTTACTCTTCTATAAATCCAAATTTAAAAGATGGCTACAAATTTCTGTAACTTTGCATGCCAGAAATGGACTTTGTAGTTTTTCCAAATTGCAAAATGGAGGCTGGTGAGTAAGATATGCAAAGATGGTGTGAAAATATGCTAAACTTAATTAAAGAAATTTCTGTGTCTGCTGTCTGAGAAATATTTTGCCGTGTCATTTATATGAAAGACACTAAGCCAAATAAATTTACTTTAAAAAAATACAATGCAGCTTTAAGAACTAAATTTCCCTCTTTCATCTAATCTCCATTGCATTTTCTGTGCTAGGTTCTGTACACAGAGCATCCATAGCTCTCAGTGGGAATTCCACACACTGGAGAAGGGTGGGAGATGGCAATAAAGAACAGTCCTACAGATAAGAAACTCATTGCAAAGTGGAGAGGAGAATTTTGGAGTGTGCATAAAGATTCTTTTTTGTCCATCAAACCCAGTAGCACAGTGAAACCTTATCATGATGAATTTCCTATGCATGAGGGTTTGTATATATTGCTTAGGCTATTTTTAACATATTGTGCATCTGTTCAGTGAATAGCCAATGGAAGTTTATCATGCTGCTAATAATTTCTGAAGGATTAGCCCACTTGTGTAAAACTGTCATTTGGTACAGCATATTTGTTCTTCGCTGGTGGTCTGCAACAGCAATTTAATTAGTTTGAATTTACTTAGTCCAAGTTAACAAGCACCTCAGTTTTATCTATATTGTAAATGTTGACTTCTTCTAGCCTAATAGTGTCTACCTGCTTGTCCAGGAAAAGTTAAGATTTAGAATGTGCCCATGTCTGTCCTTAAAATACCTATATATTCAAGGCCAACTTGAGATGTTTTACAAGTGGGTGCAATTCCACTGACTTAATGTTGCTATAGCTCTTTCAGTTAGAAAGTCTACATGCTACATAACATTACATGATCAGCAAAGTCGTAGTTGTCTAAACTTGAGTGTGAAAATCATTTGGGATAATTTCCTCTTGTAAATCTGTTTTCAGGTGAAACCATCCAAAAAAGTCAGCAACTATCCTTCCAAGTAATTTTTCTTCTCTAAAATTCAATTAACTCTTTTTCTCCAGACTCTTTCTTTGGAGTGTACCCTTTCATGTTTGCATCCCAATTGGTATTCCCACCCACAGTCTGACAGCAAAAGCTGTATCTTCTCCTGGTAAATTTCCATCCTTCTATTTGTTTTACATGTTCTGATCCAGCACTGAAAGTTCTCACTCTTTGATGCCCATGAAAGTCACCCTCTCACCCCAGTTCTGAATCTGTGCTTTATGATCCTGTAAGTGTAAGGTATTAAAGTCTCAAACTTCAGCAATGTTCCATGAGTTCCCAACTCAATCTTAACACATATAATTTTAAATCATGTTCGTGTCACATCGGCAGATATCTCTAGGGTGGCATTTATAACAGCCCCAGCCAAATTGAAGGTATCTTGTGCTCCAACAATATGTATGGTATATGGTACTGTATGCAATTTAGAACTGGCACTACAGCATCCCTGGAAAAGTCAAGGATTAGCTAATCTTTCCTACGGTGAATTGGGTTTCAGAGAGAGAACACTGTGATTCCAAGGGGCAGCTTCACTTTTGTAATATGTAGCAAAGTTACATCAACAAGTCAGTGACTTCTACATAAAAAGTCATGCGGTTATTCACTTATTGTAAGTCCCTGCTAGTCAACTACATTTTATTATCAAAATGAAAATCTTCAAAAGTTATTTTTCCCCCAGAAGGATTGAGTCTCTTTGCTATTTGTAGCTCATTATAATGCAATTCAATCTCTCACTGAATGTCACTTTGCTCATGGTTTCAGTGTAACAGAATATAGTGGCTCCCACCATTTCTTAATCTTGTATTGGTATTCAGGCCATTCTGAGAAGGTGACCTAGTATCATTCATCCAGGCATTCAGCGAATGTGGTAGCAAAGAACTTTAAAAAGTAGCTGCTTTAGGCTGCTTGATGGGAGAAGAACCTTAGCTTTGTAGAAATAGAAATAGGCATCCAGCAAAGGGATTTGTATCTGAGACTTAAACTGGAAAGATTATATATATATATATACACACACTTTGCACTTCTATAGTGCCTTTCATCTGAGGCTCTTGAAGTGCTTTAGAGATGTTAACCCACACAACATCCTTTAGGGAGAACTAAACAAGGCACACATGGTGGTCATGTGATTTGCCCAAGGTCACACAGTCAAGTTTGTAGCAGACTAATAGCTCTAGGACCTGCTCTAGTCAGTAGACCACAGTCCCAAGCACTCAGAAAATAGAAACAAGGAAAAAACATGTTTTCAGTTGTTTGTTATGATGGACTGAAAATGAGGCCACAGTTAAGAAAAAATTACTAGCTGTATGAGGTATTTGTGATTTCAAATGTGTAAATTTGAAGCTGACTTTAATTTTCTATTACTACTGTAACAAGAGTTAAATGAGATTGAACTTCAATGAATAACAAGCTCTAAATTGAGAAATGGTGTGATAATGTTTTCCAGAGTTCAATTAGCCAGCCATCTCTCTTACATTGCCTGGCTTAGAAGTGATTCAAGCCAGTAATAAACCACTGTCTAATTTTAAAGAATTCATACACATTATACAAAAGTCAACAGGCAATTTGAGGACAATAATGTACCAGGAATATGTCAGGGTATCAATGCATCTGAGTTTAGTATGAAGCTAAATTTTGTATTCAAGCCATTGGAGCTGGACTAAATCTTCTGGATAAAATTTAACCTGCGACTGTACTGTTCTTCTCTCTTATAACTTTTGGTGTTGAGTACCCATAAATATTTCAAACACACCTATGTGGAGAAATTAATCTCTCACTGAACCTATTATCTTGTTAAGAACCTGCATCCTATAGCTTGATACATTTTGGCTTGGTAAGGTAAAGCCTCTTTATAATTGCCCTCTTTCCCTTTTTAGAAGCACTCTAATGCAATGGCTCCTAATGAATAGTTTTATGGAGGGATTTGTTTGTTTGTTCTATACTCTATTGCATAAGTCAATGAACAGCACTGCTATAGTGAAGTAGGCTACAGAGTAACAAGCTAGAAGGATTTAACATGCTGAGGGATTGGGAAACCTTTATTTTGCCTAGAGTGGGATGATAAAGGAAGGATTTTCTGTCCTGCTGAAGGGTATGTCTGAGCTTGGGATCAGAGAACACAGAAGTGATCAAGTTGGAGTAAGCCCTGCAGTGCAGGACTGATGAGACTATTCCAGTAACAATTTTCTCCACCTGGCCTTCAAATTTTATTTCCTTCTTAACTTTTATCTGAAACTTTTATTTAATTTCAGAATAAATTCTAGGTTTGGACTTTCTCATCTAAGCTTCTTGGAGCACTGAGCAAATAAGAATCTTGTCTCAAGATTGCAAATGACGACTTTGAGATTTTGGCAAAGGGGAAGATTGCTATTCCAAATTACGTTAGAAGAAGGGAGGATGAACCCCTGACAGTGGGTGCAGTTATTTTTAGGCAGTGCTCAGCAGCACTCATTCTAGCATATGGATGAGAAAAGACAGCCAGAAACCCCTTTTCTTTCGTACATGCTCCCAACAGGTGCCACTTTGTGTTGGCATGGTAAACAAGTAGGCTAATAAGACTTAACCAAGAGGGAGGCTAGATAACTCAGGAGAGTGCTAATGGGGCAAATCCAACCCCAGAACAATAGTGTTCAAAAGGCCTAATGACTTACACTTGACACTTTCCATTACAGAACGTCCCAAAGAGAGTTATAGGATACATATTGTGGCAATGAAATGCTACTACCACTGGACAGGAAGCTTGCAACCAAATCGATGAAGGGGAAATTTTGGCCTAGCTAACCACTACTCTTGTGAAAAGTGCTATGGTATTTTTAATGTCAATGTTGAGTACAACTCCATACACTAAATGGCATGAAACCCATTCATCTGCGTCAGAAGGATGAAGAGCTGAGTAAACCCTGTTTCCAGGGGGACAAGGGGCCTAATTCTCCTCACTCACCTACAGAAGTTTTACACTAGAATGATTCCAGTGATCTCCATGCAGTTACTCAAACTTACAACAGAAACAGAATCATGTGCAAGGTGTTTCAAATCTGAATTCTACTTAGTGGTCCATGTGAAGTGAAGTGGTTGCACTCTAATACCTACTGGTGAGGTGTCCATATCGCTCTCTCTCAGGCACATGTACAGCCAACAGAGTTGACACTAACTGGCAACCATTTTGGGTCATGTGTCTGAACACTCCTCTAATTCCTAGAAGTGGCCACTCCACATAGCCAGGCATGGCAGCTTAAGAAAAAACGCATAGATGCTTTCCCTACAGTACCTGTCCTGTGGACAAAGAGGAGACTAGCCTCAAGGGCTCCAAATCAAGCCTGATTTTTTTCCAAGTACAAAAATTCACTTAACAAAATATCCTACAAGAGACTCTAAATGTGGGGGAAAAGGTGCAATTTCCTGAGAACTGGCCACTTGGTACTGGCCCAAGCAAGAACAATTTTCCTAGGCTTTTACTTCCTAACACATTTTGGATTAATAAGAGACTGGGGAAAGTTAACACAAGAGACGAGCAATGCAATTGAGTCTTTGCAACTACCTTCTCTAGCAAAGATCTAGATGTTGCTATTTACCTTATTGTGGTCCCAAGGGATGCTAGAGGTAATGAAAAGCTTTGGCTCAGAATAAAATAGTATATTCTTGCTGTATGAACATATGCAGAAATCTCCACAGACTCTGTATTGGATTGGCTTCTCTTGTCTGCCAAAAAAAAGTCTGGGGCACTGCTCACTGTTGCGGAATAAAGGCTGAAAGAACTGTAGCGCTATGCTGCAAGGTAACCCTGCTAATATAGTACGTGGCATTGTATGATTTGGCACTGAGGAATCTGAAAAATGGAGCAGAACTCTGGAGGGGAGAATAACAGAAGATGATGGTCAAAGCTGGATGAATATATGATGAGGGACAGGAGCTATCAAATAAACAGGTCTTCAGATTAATTTTAGGACCCAGCTGCATTCAAACTGAAAGCTTGAATACATTTTACACCCAAAATTCCCAATGCTGAGAGCTGTGACATGATAGTGGATTTATATTATGGTGGCAGTCACCAGGTGGGGCTGTTCAAGTCCTACAGGTTCTTTTTTTCTTGGCATGTGAGTGCTGTTCAGTCTTTGAAGCAGTGCTTGAAGTATTAGTTTTGCTGAGATACATTTTTCTTTTGGGGGGAGCTATGGCAAGAAGCAAGGGAGTTTGCTCTCTGCCTTAATCTTTCTAACTGGCCTCTGTGTTGCTCCCTGGGAACAGGGTACTGCAGTTTGGGCCAAGATTCCTGAAAGAAGGGACTGCCTGCATGCTGTTTTTTGACCATCTGTGTTCAAGGATCAGTGTAGATAGTATACATTTTAAAAGTTGCACTAAAAAAAACACCCACATTCCGTATTACTGATTTTTTTTTCTTTCAAAGGAAAGCTGAGTTGCCAGGCTCCAACATCTGTTACTGCTTGACAGAGGAGTGACAATATTCTCACAAGGCATCCTGGCTGCTGCTACCTCTACAACTCCGCCTCGCTTACCTTAGCCTATGTCATCATTCTGATGATGATCGCTCTCTAACACTAATACTGCGTGATGTTGCAATACAGAAATCAAATGTATTGAATGGATGGGCCATATCATGCAGGGTTGAGAAGCATCCTACCTGGCTGACATTGATTTGCATTAAAGGGGCACTAGACTGATGAAAGGATAAACAAATTCCTAAATAGACAACATTGTGCTGATCTTAATATTACATGGTCCTTGATAGGAGTTTATTGGTCCATATTTGTGATGTAGCATTTATTTAGTAAATGTTAAACAGGGAAGGGAGTTACTAATGGAATCTGTTCTACCTGTAAAGAGCCAGAATCACATACCAAATTCTAATCTCTGTTACCTCTGTGTGAATCTGGATTAATTTAATTGACTCCTAAAGCTACTCCAGAATTACTCTGAGATAATTGAAATAAGTGTCTGGCCTGATATTTCTACATGTTTAATCTAGCCACAACTTTGGGTACATCTACATGGAGATAAAAAACTGTGGCTGGCCCAGGTCAGTTGACTCAGGCTTTCAGGACTTGGGCTCTGGGAACTGTGTAGCTGTTCAGGTTAGGGCTGGAGCCTGAGCTCTGGGACCCTGCAAGGGGTGGAGGATCCCACAGCTCAGGCTAGAACCTGAGCTCAAACATCTACACAGTGAATTTTTTCCCCAGCCTTGCAGGCCAAGGCCCGTGAGCCTGAGTCAGCTGACCTAGGTCAGCAGTGACTGTGCTACAGGGTTTTTTATCCCCATGTAGATATGCCCTTAAAGACTTACTATTGTTTGAACACTGATTGCGTTTTAAATATGGATTTATAAATCTTTCCCACAATTTTGCATTTCACGTATCCTCCCAGTCATGGACACACAAACTTGTAGAGTTTCTGCTGTGGAGAACATGGAGATATTCAGCAACATTTCTGGTTTAAACACTTTTTATTACCAAAAGGCAGTATTCTGACCTACTGCATATATGAAAATTTGGTGGTGATGGGGTAGGGGGGGATCTCATGATTTAAAGCTCAGAGATAACCCGTAACAGTAAAATAGAAGAGATATAACTTAATCATGTTCATGCACTATAAAATGTAAATTAATTATGCAACAATTAAAAATATTGTAATACCAAATTTGCTCGCCCTATTGTGTGTGTTTAGAATTTCTCTACACTGAAGGAAGATAAACAGTAGTTAATGCCATCTGTATAACAACATAGCTTCTTGCTAAACCAGGAAGCACTGGGAAAATCTGGCATGTGAGATAAGGTAGCAAAAATATCAGATGTTGACAGAGACTTTGAATGAGACTTGAATGATTTGATGAGAAGGTGGTAGGTTTGGCAGGACCGGCCGACAACATTTTGGCACCTGTGGCGGGGAGCTCAAATGAAGCCCCGATACCCCCTTGCCTGGGCCAAAACTTTGAAAGGTCTCAATTCTGCCTTCTTCCTGTTCTACTCCTCTCATGGTACTACTCTGCTACCTACCCCAATAAAGGAGAACTAAAAACTTAAAATGCCTTGTTCAAAAATTTTAAGTAACACTTAACTTTCAAACGCCTGAACAGCAAATGTAACTTTTCTTGTCTGCATAGTAAACACTGGCATTTTTATATGTTTGAATAATCAAAGTGGTGCTTTCCGTGCCTTCTTGGTTGCAAAGATTTGAACTGCTTCCTGAAGGTCCACAGTCCGGGCCAGCTCATGCTCTATTGAGATGGTTGCAAGGCCGACCAGCCTCTCCTGTGTCATTGTGGAGTGTAGATGTGTTTTTATTAACTTCAGCTTGGAGAAGCTGCGTTCTCCACTGGCAACTGTTACAGGAAGTGTTAGAAGTATGCGCAGAGCAACAAAAGCATTTGGAAAGAGGGTGGTCATCTTATTTGTGCACATATATTCCAGAACAGCCTTTGGAGTTGATCTGGCTGAAATGTATCTTGAAAGGCCTTTCAGTTCATCACCTAAATCACTCGCATCAATATCGCGTATGTCATCATGTGTCAACACTGTCTCTAGTGCCCTGCATTGCTGGTGTAGGTCTTCTTCAGGTATAGTGCGGAGTTTTGGAATATCATACAACATCCCAAATATACTGCTGTGTTCCCTGAGCTGCATGAAACGTTCTTCAACTGACTGCACAATCTAGCACCTGGTTAAAGAATTCAACTTTGAATTGTTGTTTCGGGTCTCTTATGGGATTATCCCTTGCCTCACAATCAAAATGTCTTCTTCGGTGACTCCTGTATTCTTGAATGAGTGGGAAAATAGCTTCAGCGTGAAGTTCCTCTGCCAACTTCTGTGCACTCTTCAGAACATTTTGAAATCCCTCATCTGATCGGTAAGACTGTAGGTATGACTTTGCTTTGTCCAATTGTTCCATTGCTCCAGATATATCAAGGTCAACACCTTAGAGTCTCTTGCTTACAACATTTATTTCAAACAGTATGTCATGCCACAATACTAAGATGCACAGAAATTTGAAGTTATGTATGTTTCTGGTGATTCCATTTCCCTCTGCCACTGTTCTCCCATGAACAGTCCCTGTCATAGCATTATCCTCCATAATGGCAACTATGGCATCATCTATCTTCCCAATTTGGTGTTTGATAGACTTTATCGCCTCCACTCGACTTTCCCATTGTGTGGCACTCAGCAGTTTCAGTGTCAGAGAGGATGTTCCCAGATGTTGCTTCAAAATTTGCCATTGATGAGTTGATGCAGAGAAAAATACATAGATGCTTTGAATTACATTAAAAAATTCAGCTGCCTCACTAGAAGCTGATGCTGCATCACTGATCACCAAGTTCAATGAATGAGAACTGCATGGGACAAGAAAAGCTTGAGGGCTTAACTCTTGAATGCGTGTCTGCACTCCTCTGTTCTTTCCTCTAATGTTGGCACCATTATCATAGCCCTGACCTCTCATATCAGCTATCGCAGTTCCTGTATCTCCAGCTTTTTAAGAAGCACATTTGTCATACCAGCTCCTGTAGTATCATCAATGTCAATACATTTTAGAAAATGCTCTCCAACAGTCACCATTGCAGGGACATTTTCACTAGGTTCTGTTGTTGTTACAAAACGCACCATTAAAGTAATTTGTTCTGTATGGCTGATGTCAGGTGCGCAGTCTAGAATAACAGAGTAATATCTTGCTGACTTCAGATCTGCCACAATCTTCTGTTTGATTTTTGTTGCCAGTAACTGTATGATCTCATCGTTTGTTCCTCACACCTTCTTGTCAATTGCAGGAAATGGGCCATTTTGGTTACCACTACAAAAAGTTTTTTTTTCCCCCTCCCTGCTGGTAATAGCTCACCTTAACTGATCACTCTAGTGTGTATGGTAACACCATTGTTTCATGTTCTCTCTGTGTGTATATATATCCTCCTACTGTATTTTCCACTACATGCATCCAATGAAGTAGGTTTTAGCCCATGAAAGCTTATGCTCAAATAAATGTGTTAGTCTATAAGGTGCCACAAGTACTCCTGTTCATTTTGCATTGTTTTTCCAAGGTAGTGGTGTGTGTACATTTCTGGGGGGTGACTCTTCTTAGATGCTCCTGGAGTACAGCATCAAACTCAGCCATCAGCTCCACAATTTTAAGGAAGTTTCCATTGTTTGGCACATACAGCTGATCTGAAGTGCCATGCAGTGTTAGGTTTTGGCTAGCAAGCATTCTCACAATGGCAATGAGGCTTTTCAGAACATTTTGCCAATAAAGAGACTCTGATGCAATCTTCTCTTGATGCTGATCATCTATGGTGGCCTTTAACCTTAGTCTCATCTCAAGCTCTTTCCACCTATGGAATGCTCTCTGGTGATTTGCTGCCTTCTCATGGCATGCCAGATTTCTAGCCAGATTTTTCCAGTCCTTTGTTCCTGTAGACCCAATGTGGCTGGAACATTAGACTGGAAGAGTTTGCAACAAAAACAGTATGCAGCATTCTGGGTTTTTGAGTACATAAGTCATGGCCTCTCCACTTTGTCACCATTGGGGATTTCACGCCAGTAATGTGTTGGATGGAAACTTCTATTTTCATTGTCTTTGGGGAACATGAAGTTTTTCACTTGCTGTGGCCCAGGCAGTACAAGGAAGTCCCTCAGGCTATTGCTCAAGTGGGTCCACAGTCCTGGATCATCTAGACTTAAGAAACTAAACTCAGCAGCAGCTGTTTCTTGCGCCTCCACCACACTCTTCTCTGATCTACACTTTTCTTCAGGAATGTGCATGGTTACATTCATTTGAGATGGAGATATGGATGCTGCAGTAGCTGCCAGGTCACCTGCACTCTGAATAACTGGAAGATCAGGCATCTCTTCACCACACACATCCTCACGGGGGCCAGAAGGCTCACCGTGAACATTTGTGTCTATGTATCTCAGGAGAGCTCCTTCCTGCTTAGATAGAAAAGCTTCCTATGCTTTCTTTCTTTTTCTGAATGCTGCCCCAGAGGGGCGTTTTCTTCTTTCACTCATGACTGCTGTTCTGTGCCAGCTATAGTGGTTCTCAACACTCAATTGAAGGGAACAAATGAGCAGGTTGGTAGCAGGGAATGGGTGAGTGAGGGAAGATATCAGCATCTTAAGGGCCTAACTGGCTCCTACTACTTCAGTTGACTGCCTGTTCTCCTCAGGTGGGTTCAGGGAAGCATCAGGAAACAGGAAGCTCCCTGAGAAGCTGGTGTTAATCAGTCCAGGCTCCTGGGGGTGCTAGAGATGTACATAAGAGGCTCCTCCTCCTTTCTCTCCCTGCAGCTCCTGCTGCTTTCTGTTATTCCCTCTCACCTTTTCTCCTGCCTGCCTGTTATGTCTCTTGGGCCCTCCTTCCTCCAGCACAGCACTCCACCATCTCTGTGTATCTAGAGCAGAGAGAATACATACGCACCAGCAGCAGATACAATTTTCTACACTCTGGATCCTAGTGTCACCCCTCCACAGTCTGGCACCTGAGGCGGCTGCCTCAGTTCGCCTCATGGTAAGGCCAGCCCTGAAGTTTGGGATGAGTATCTCCTGTTTTTAATTAAACTTAATATTTCCTTGCCCCAAAACCAAAACAGAATAACAATATTTTGGAGGAAATGTTGCCTACTAGATAGAGCACAGGACTGGGACTTGAGACCTGAGTTCTATTCTGGATTATCCCCCTGGACTTCCAGGTGACCTTGGGGAAATCACGGCCTCCCCTTGTGCCTCAGTTTCCCTTTGACTTTGACTGATGAAAAGCTCTATATAAGAGATAGTATTATAATTATTACTATCGTTTTCATACTGTCTACAGAATGTCTGTCTGTATTAACTTCATTTCATCAGAACATGCAGGAATGATGTCATATAATCATTGTCCCTATCATTCTTCCAAAAATCTACCTATTAAAAAAGTACATCATGATACCAATAAGCCACTGGCTAGCAAACTCCGATAAAGATATTAATGAAAAATATATCTGCAATCTTTTAATTTTCTTTTTGAATAAAGAACATATAGTTCCAAATAGTAAAGGGTATCCTAAATTATATCACCTGTGGAATTGAATGTTGCCTCTCAGTACACGCTGGTACATAAAGCATGACGAAAATAAAAAGGTAGTTTGAATACTTGCAAGTCCCAGGTTTGGTTTAAATACAAGTAAAGTAAGCACCCAGTGAAAGCTGCAAATCCTGTGTCAACTCTGCAACTCATGAAGAGCTCAGTTGTGGAAGTCCCGAAGCACTCTTCTCCCAGTCCAGCAAAGCACTTAACTTTAAACATCTATAGTGCCATGGAAGTCAATGGGTTTACTCATGTGCTTAAAACTAAGCACATGCTTAAGTACTTTGCTGGATTAGGGCATGAATGCACAACACCTTGCAGGATTAAGACCTAACTGGGCCTGAATCCTTTTTGGGAGCACAGCTAGATTTTTCCAGATGTCTATTCAAGCAGCAGAACAAAGGGAGACAAGAAGTTCCTTCTGATAGCTTGGAGCTGAAATGTATTTTTAAGCCAGGGAGCAGTAGCTAGATACAAAAGTTAAAATAGTCCCTCCCTTTATTTAGAAAATTTAAAAAATGTGTACTTGTATCTTTTGGTCTGAGGCTCCCAATTAGTCTTTGCATGCTCATGTGGTCCTGAGAAGTAATCCCAAATCTTGCCCTTTCTGAAGATATGTTAAGACCAGTCTTCAAAATAAGCTCCAAGATATCTAGGTATTAATGTATCCTGTGAAGAAAAAATTATAGGCATCATAGTAAATTGGAAATAAATGGACTAGCTGCTTGAAAGCAGATGGTCTCCCCTTTATACTCTGAGTATGTCTGATGGCTGATTACAAAAGCTAAGCAGATTTACACCTGGTGGCTGGGAGAATAGCTGGCGTTCCAGGTTTGTTACAATGGATGTTTTTAGTGCATATATATTTTTCACAAGTCGTCTTTTTTTTAAAAGGTGTTTTTATAAAAAGCATATATGTAATGGAAGCGTTCATATGGGAGACAGAGCTTTGATTCCTGCTGCTGTTACTGGGGTCCTCCAGTTAATCAGTTAAATGTGTAAATATTCAATGTACACAGAAGACTTTAGGACCCTATAGAATCCTTAGCCTGGCAGCTGACTTCAGGAATGACTGGCAGTGTCCACTGCAGTGGATTCTGACAGCAGACCCTCTGTGTAATTGACATGCAGCAAAGTTGACTGCTGGATTTGAAATGGGATTGACTAACAAACAGGTGTTTCTAAACACATTATTATTTTTGATGAAACTGCTTTTTCCTCTTACAATAAGTCACATTTTAGAAGAGCTGAAAGCCAAAGACGGGTGTGCTGAACTGATGATTTCCTAGAAGGAATTAGAGGTTATGACTCTACATGGTCTTAGAGTTTCTAGTGCATCATTTAAAAATAAAATAAAATAAAATAAAATTCATGCAACATTTTAACAGACAGGACAATAAAACAATTCTACTCAGCCATTCATTAACTTGGAACAAGTGATTTATTTTTAGGATCAGTGGGTTAAAAGAACATCAATATTTTTCTTTATCATCACCATAAGGGTGTGTGAGTGAAGATTTTTGTACCCATTATTATTTGCATTATACTAGTGTCCAGATGCCCCAGTCAGGATTGGGACCCCATTGTGCTAGAGACTATACAAAAGACATGTGAAGACAGTTTCCTCCCCAATGTTTGCAAAATGGTTGCACACAGCTGTTTCAAAAATGTTTGTTTTACTCTTTCATGTTCTTTCATGGGCATGTCCACTCAGATATGAAGGAAGGTTTAAAGCAGTGGTATGTGACCCTGAAGACCTCGAGAGTTGCTTCCATAGAGTAGAGTTGCAATGTAATACATGCTGAAGTCCTGACGCTGTTGTGTGCAGGGTGATACAGCAGCACAATAAAAGCACCACAAAACAATGCTAGAACATCATACTATGATGAACTGGTGGCTCTTTACAAATGGGATTACTTTCTTTCTTTCCCACTCCTGGGAGGGATGGGTCTGTTTCTCCTCCCTTTCCAGCAGCTGGTGGGAAGAATTTCAAAGGTATTTAGGTGTCTAAACATGAAGATAGGCACCTACTGGGATTTTCAAAAGTGCCTGACCTGCTTAGGTACTCTTGAATATCCCAGCAGGCACCTAAATACCTTTGAAAATATGACCTTCAGGGCCTGGTTCAAAGCCCACTGGAGTTTGTAGAAAGACTGTCACTGCTGGGCTTTGGATCAAGCTACTTTACTGTCCTCATTGCTGTAGTTTCTATATTCCTCACCCTCCCTATCTTCCTGGCTGCAGACAGGAATAATAGCAGTTCCAATCTAATCATATGCAGGTCTTCAGAGGCATAGACAGAGCAAGAAACAAAACAGATCAATGCATCCCATGTGAGTTGCATCAAGGGTCTTGCTGAGCTTCACACAGCTTTGCAGCCATATGCTGAGCTGCCTGAAGGGATCTATTTATTTATTTGTTTATTTTATTTGTATTTCAATAGTACCTAGAGACCAGATATCGTACGAGCATACCAAAGAAACGCCAAACCCCAAAGGGGTTGCAATCCAAGTAAAAGACTATAGACAACAAACAGATGGGGGTGGAAAGCACAAGGAAGCAATGCAACAATGCTGGTCACCATGATGAGCAGTGGTCACATGTACCAGTTGCCTAATTTATTGATGAGCTTGAGGATTTTTCTTTGTTTTGTTTTTGTGCATAGTATTTCTGGTTTGTTAAGTTGTGCTGTTTCCTTGTTTAATTGCCTGTGTATTTGGCTTTCTTCCTGTGTTTTTCAGTAGTGGCTGCTTTTATTTCTATCTTTAATGTAATTGTTTACTTGTCTGACTTAAGAAATCATGGGAGCACCCCTAAAAGAGTTTGGGGCCTGTATACCAGTACTTTAGGGCCCTATCCTTCAGGATGCGATTCTTGTTCATGCACAAGGTTGAACAGATTATCCTTTTTGGAGACAAGGGGTAATCTTCCCCCAGAGACCTGAGGATTTTTCACTTTCCTTTAAAGCATTTATAGTGGTCATCTGGTTGGGTTGCCCCATATGCTCTGCTTCCTGGAATTGTAGGAATGAAAAATTGATGGACCCCAGCCCTTCCCGTTTTTATTCCATGTTCTCTCCAGACATAGTGATCTTTCTTTTCCATACACAGAAGCAGAAAGTCACAGAACTGAGTTGCATGGTAAGATCGATCTAGCAGAGTACCTGTTAGGCCCACAGAAGCCCTTCTACTTTCTTTGTCTGACTGTGGGCTGCCCAGGTCCATGCTGGAACGAAGACTTATATTCACACTAATGGAAGGGCTCTCTTCAGACCTGTGGTACTTGTTTGATTCTGGGGAGGACAGCATGCTTTTCTTAAGTGTGCAGCTTCATATTACTATTTTTTAAAGAGTGCACATTATAAGACACCAGTCTGTACAAGGTGGCCAGGTTAATGTTGCTGCTAGAGCCTTAATTTTGGCTGCTCTTGACATTTTCAGATTTTAATTGAATCCTCAATGCTACATCAATGCGGGTTTGTATTTAGCATATACTATATACATTTTCCATTGGGTGAGGGTGGATTATTGTTGTCTTACACAAGTGAGAATTGGGACTCCTGAGTAATTCCACTGAATTGAATACAGCTAAACTGGTATTTTGTATGAGGAGAATAAGGGCCCATTAACTCCAGGGTCTACTTATATCATTATTAAAGGACATGTACAGTGTGGGATCAATACATATAAGAAGACCCAAGGGAAAGGGAAGGATTTAAGCAGAAGGTCAAGGGAGATACTCCACAGATTCAGAAAACAATTTTTATTTAGTCTATATGGGTATTTTCTGGATTGACATGTACAGAGCCATTTTTTTGTTAGATTGAGCTTGTGGGTTACAGCATCTTTGAAGATAGTCACCATGAGTGATAGGAAACCTACTCAAACCATTCGATTGAGATACACTGCTTCCAGCTAACAAGAAGATCCAGCCAATGGGAGAACCAACATTTTCTGACAGATTCCAATACTAAAGTGTTGATATTGCTCTTTGTTCTTGCTTGTAAAGTGGGGATAATACTCACTTATTGTGTTTCACAGGGGTGTGATAAGGCTGAATTCGTTAATATTTGTCAACTCCTTTGATGGCTTTATAGGGAAGGCATTATAGAAGTGCAGCGTATTACCAGGCTAAATGCTTATTTCATTCTCTAACAGGGATTGGAGATATACACAATACAATGGACTAGGTCTTTAGCTGATGTCAACTGGCATAGCGCCTCTGCAGTCTATAAAAGGAACTAATACTGGAGATACTGTTCACTGGTTAAATACACTCTCTCTCTCTCTCTCTCTCTCTCAAACTAGCTCTACATACAGAAAAATATACTCCAATCACATAACTAAATAGTTTACACTTTAAAAGCTCTGAAATCCTCAGCTGGTGTGAAGTATTGCGGCTCCATCAGTCAGTGGTGTTACACTGATTTACACCAGCTGAGGATCTGGCTTGTTGTCTCAGAAAGCAAGCATTTGACATGTTTAAAAGTTCTATCTGAGAATTATTGGAAGTTAGTTTTATGTTTCTGTAGCTGTGTCTACACTAAGCTTTTCTTTTCTTTTCTTTCTTTGGAAAAATTTCTCACTGTTGTTAACATCTGTGCAGCTCTCTTTGAATCAGGTATAGGCTTTAAAATGTGGAATCAAGGTTCTGGCACTGGACCTCGTATTGCAATAAAAATCTCACTGAAGTTGATAGATATTTTGCCTGCATAACGACTAAAAGGTTGAGTGCTTTTTTGTGTGTGTGTCAAGAACAAAACAAAAAGGTAGAACAGCTAGCCAAAGACTCAAAAAGTAATAGCAACACTTTTTTTAAGTACATCAGAAGCAGGAAGCCTGCTAAACAACCAGTAGGGCCACTGGACAATAGAGATGCTAAAGGAACACTCAAGGATGACAAGCCCATTGCAGAGAAACTAAATGAATTCTTTGCATTGGTCTTCAGGGTTGAGGATGTGAGGGAGCAGGGCTGGCTCTAGGCACCAGCTGACCAAGCACGTGCTTGGGGCAGCACCTCAGAAGGGCCGGCCAATGTTGGGGTGGCGGGGAGCACTTGAGGGTTTTTTTTTGTTTTTTTTCTTTTGGTTTCGACCAGGCAGCATGGGGGTGTTTCAGCTGCCCGACGAGGAACGGCACTGCGGGAGGCGAGGGCTTAGGCGGTGCTGTGGGGGGAGGGAGGGGGATTGGGTGGCACGGTGCTCGGGGGGTTTGGCCGGCGCAGCGCTCTGGGGGTTTGGGCGGCGCGGCGCTGGGGGGGGGGGGGGGG
>NC_048304.1:65620104-65719641 GCF_013100865.1 Trachemys scripta elegans | reverse complement strand
GGGGGGGGGGGGGGGGGGGGGGGGGGGTGTTAGGGCGGCGCGGCGCTCTTCTTTTTTGCCTGGGCGGCAAAAAAGTTAGAGCCGACCCCGTGAGGGAGATTCCCAAACCCGAGTCATTCTTTTTAGGTGACAAATCTGAGGAACTGTCCCAGATTGAGGTGTCATTAGAGGTGGGTTTGGAACAAATTGGTAAATTAAACAGCAATAAGTCACCAGGACCAGATGGTATTCATCCAAGAGTTCTAAAGGAACTCAAATGTGAAATTGCAGAACTACTAACTGTAGTCTGTAACCAGGTCTGTCCCTAGGTATTCTGGGGCCCTATGCAGCCTCCCCTCATGGGGGGAAGGTGTCTGGGGCCCCAGGCCTCCGTGGGGGGGGCTGACTTGGGGGATAGGGGGAAACCACTCCCCGGCACACCAGCGGCGTGGCTGGGGCCAGGCCGCTGCACTTCCCGCCGCTGGTGAATGCAGGCCCAGCCCTTCCCACACTCCTCAGTGGAGTGGGGGTGGGGCTGGGGCAGAGCAGGGGCGGGAAGAGGCGGGGTGGGGCAGAAGCGGGGGCCATGGGGCAGAAGCGGAGCTGGGGCTGGAGCAGCACACAGCTGCGCAGGGCACCAGGAAATTTGGTGCCCCAAATTTTCTGGTGCCCTATGCAGCTGCATACTTTGTGTATGGGTAAGGATGACCTTGTCTGTAACCTATCATTTAAATCAGCTTCTGTACCAAATGACTGGAGGACAGCTAATGTGATGCCAATTTTTAAAAATAAAAAGATAAAAAATAAAAATATGGAGCTATACCTATCTCATAGAACTGGAAGGGACCTTGAAAGGTCATCGAGTCCAGCTCCCTGCCTTCACTAGCAGAACCAAGTACTGATTTTTGCCCCAGATCCCTAAGTGGCCCTTAGGGCTCCAGAGGTGATTTTGACAATTACGGGCTGGTAAATCTGACTTCGGTACTGGGCACACTGGTTGAAACTATAGTAAAGAACAAAATTGTCAGACAAATAGATGAACAGTGGCACCTAAAAACAGGATTTAGGTGCCTAAGTACCTTTGTTAATCCCACCCAGGGAGGCTAAATGACTTGCTTGATGTCATAATGTGGTATAGACGGGAATAGAAAGTAGGGGCAGGTCAAGACTACACATTTACATTGGTGTGGCTGTGCCACTTAGCAGGTCCAGTGAAGATGCTCTAAGCCAATGGGAGAGAGCTCTCCCATTGGCTTAATAACTCCACGTCCGTGACAGGCGCTAGCTATGCAGTATGACATAGCACATTATGACATAGCATTGTCTATATGAGGTGTGTAAGGTCGGTATAACTACATCATTTAGTGGTGTGGATTTTTCACAACCCTGAGCGATGTAGTTTTACCAAAGTAAGGACGTAATGTAGACCAAGCCTAGGAGTCCTAGCTCCAGGTCCCAAACTTCAATCTCTGATTAGGTAAAATTTGGTTCAAATTTGGGTGAATAACAAATGTAAAGGGTCACACTTGCTCTCCCATCAGCGGCGGCTCCAGGCACCAGTGCTCCAAGTGCGTGCTTGGGGTGGCAAGCCGCGGGGGGCGCCCTGCCAGTCCCTGCAAGGGTGGCTGTCAGGCAGCCTTCGGCGGCTTGCCTGCTGGAGGCCCACCGGTCCCGCAGATTCAGCAGCAGATATGCTGAAGGCACAGGACCGGTGGACCTCCCGCAGGCATGCCGCCAAATCCGCGGGACCGGGGACCTTCCTGAAGGCAGCCTGCCTGCCGTGCTTGGGGCAGTAAAAAAGCTAGAGCTGCCCCTGTCTGCCATTTACCTATTTCCTTGTTTTTTTTTCTAACCCTCTCTATATATGGTATGATTAAACTATAGAGAGCAAAATATGACATTTAAAATACCCTTTCCTCCAAGTGTGCAGATTGTCTTTAGCAGCCCTTTGCCTCTATTTATTTTATTTTATTTTAAATAACACCAGGCTGATTTAATCTCTGGCATAACTCCATTGGTGTCCATGAAATTATGCCAGGCATGAATTTGGTCTTTTTGGTATTGGGAGTTCTGCTTGTTCACTCCAGCTCAGTATTCGAGTTTGGGGGTGAATGAGAAATCCACACTCACATTCCAAATTCTCATATCTATCGTCTCTATCCTATATATTTTTCCTTCTTTCTTTTGTTTCCATCATTGCAATGTGAAAAAGCTACTTTCCTATAAGCATAAGACAAGAATGTTGTAATATATACCTATGCATGGCTACAGTCCTCCAGCCTGTTTCTGGCTTTTGCTTGTGTTGCTATTGTTTCTCTAATTAGTTTAATAATTCATAATTAATTATATATGAAGAAATATTTAAAAGCAAATATTTCTACTAAAATAGGCTGGTTTGGTTTCCTTCACCCTATTTCTCCTGATTCTAAAGCATAAGAAGAAGAATTGTCCTGTTTGCTGGGAACATCTCTAATTTGGATTTTGGCAGGTTTAAAAAAAAAAACTCTAGTTTTTGAGGAATACTTTAAATACTTTCCATCTGAGATACTGTACACAGAATAGCCACAAGAGGGAACTGTTTTACATAAAGAAGACTTGTTTTCTGGCTGCTAAATTATTGCTTTCCAAAACAGTCTATCTTGATTTAGATCATCCTGTCAGGATCATGTCCCAGATTTTATTATTTGGTAGCCATGAACAGGGTAAAAAAATACAGTATTCGTTAGAGATGTTTAAACACTAGCAGGTTTCAGAGTAGCAGCCGTGTTAGTCTGTATCTGCAAAAAGAACAGGAGTACTTGTGGCACCTTAGAGACTAACAAATTTATTAGAGCATAAGCTTTTCGTGGGCTACAGCCCACTTCTTCGGATGCATATAGAATGGAACATATAGTGATGATGTCACTTGAATAGATATGTGGACAGAGTTGGCATCGGGCTTTGTTACAAGGATAGGTTCATGGGTTAGTGTTTTTGTTCAGTGATGTGTGGTTGCTGGTGAGTATTTGCTTTAGGTTGGGGGGTTGTCTGTAAGCGAGGACAGGTCTGTCTCCCAAGATCTGTGAGAGTGAGGGATCATCTTTCAGGATAGGTTGTAGATCTTTGATGATGCGCTGGAGGGGAAAACTGGATACTCTCATAAAAAACCAGCCTTCCACACAAACTTCCTCATGGATAGACTTTACAAAAACTAGACAAGCCATTTACAACACAAACTTTGCCTCTCTACTCATCATAGGACCTAATCACATCAGCCATACCATCAGGGGCTCGTTCACCTGCACATCTACCAATGTGATATATGCCATCATGTGCCAGCGATGCCCCTCTGCCATGTACATTGGCCAAACCGGACAGTCTCTACGCAAAAGAATTAATGGACACAAATCTGACATCAGGAATCATAATACTCAAAAACCAGTGGGAGAACACTTTAACCTGTCTGGTCATTCAACGACAGACCTGCGGGTGGCTATTTTACAACAGAAAAACTTCAAAAACAGACTCCAACAAGAGACTGCTGAGTTGGAATTGATATGTCAACTAGATACAATCAATTTAGGATTGAATAAGGACTGGGAATGGCTGAGCCATTACAAACATTGAATCTATCTCCCCTTGTAAGTATTTTCACACTTCTTATCAAACTGTCTGTACTGGGCTATCTTGATTATCACTTCAAAAGTTTTTTTTCCTCTTACTTAATTGGCCTCTCAGAGTTGGTAAGACAACTCCCACCTGTTCATGCTCTCTGTATGTGTGTATATATATCTCCTCAATATATGTTCCATTCTATATGCAACTGAAAAAGTGGGCTGTAGCCCACGAAAGCTTATGCTCTAATAAATTTGTTAGTCTCTAAGGTGCCACAAGTACTCCTTTTCTTTAAACACTAGCAGTTACGCAAACAAGTTTTTCAGGTCTTCTTTGTTGAAATACTAAGTAAAGGAACTTATATATAGGTTTATGTTTACTCAGAATAGATGACTCCAGGAAATGTAGCCTTAAATACCTTGTTTGCTTTGAATACAACTTCAAGTGCAGTTGTTAACACAGTCAATTAAGCTTGCAGCTTCTGTACACTTTTTTTTCTAAACAGATTATAAGTTTTTTTTAAATGTATCAAAAGAAGTGGCTTTTCTTGATCTAAAGCTGGACAATCTGAATAATTCATTACAAACTTTATTTCTATGCATTCACAAATCCAGGAACTAACTGTAAAATGATCTGATTTATTTGTGGTTTGCAATACTCATAAGTTGCTTCATCCTGTAGTTCTTGTTCATAGATCATTTATGAAGAATTCAAAGCAAATATTTAAAATTTTCCATTTACTCTATTAATGGATTACTTAAATCACACCATTTGAAGTCAGTTGGTTTACACAGGGTGAATTTTAGCATGTGCATAAGTCTTTGCAGGATTGTGACCGTATGCAACTAAACAGCAGGAAGGATTTCAAACTGGATATCAAGTATGAAATTACAACTTAGAGTTCCCTATGCACTGTTTAGTTAGTTATGTAATATGAATATTTGACCAGCAGAAACCTAAAATTAACATTTCACAAGTATTCACAATGAACTGCATGCTGGAATATTCATATAAAGAAATGCAAAGGGAGTGTGAACAGGCTAAGGAAATTATTTTTTAAAAACCAACTTTAATTAGGGTTTAGTGCCTATTAAGATCTATCCTGATCCTAACCTTTTAAAAAGAGGATTCTTTGTAGGTGTGGGAACTGCTGCTTGAAAAGACCAGGCCAGTCTGCTCAGCAAATTCCAGTGTTCAGGGACCTTCATTGGGAATCCTCTTACCCCAGTTTCCAAAGGTGTTGGTGACCTACAGTTTCCACTGGTATCTCTGAAAAATCAGGTATGGCGGAGTGGCTGTGCACTGGTACACAACCATCTCTGTTCTATTCCACAAGTGCTGCTTTATCCTGATGAGTACAGGGATTCCTATGTATGTATAACCCACGTTAAAGGGAGCTCTCTCCTTCATCTCCAACCCAGAGGCCTCTAGCAATTGAGCTACTATCAAGGTTCTAATCCTAGTTCAAGTGTGGGGTTATCTAATAATTACATTTTTGCAGCACCAGCTGTCCCCTCTGTGGGTTTTTAAACTCCCGTGAGCAGTCAATAACTGGTAACAAAGCGGGGAAGCCAATGTCACCACCATAATCTGGGGATGTGTGTGTCAGGGAGAGCACTTCACAACCTGACCCATTTTCCACCAGCTAGAAGAACTTCCTCCTTCCTTGTCACAGCAAACCTTGCTAATCCTCTAGTTCCCAGGTGTTAAATATCTGGCCATTAGCCAGTTTCCTAAGGGGCCAGGTGTGTAGTATTTCCTAACATACAAAGACTTCTGTATTTACTGTGATAACTTACTTCCGTATGTCAGAGAGGTCATCAGCCTACCACTGAGAAGAAGCCACCTCTCTGGTGGAATATGGGAGGTGTACAGGAGCAAACTACAATAATACACTTACACACTTGGATCAAATTGCACTATGTATTAGTAGGTCAGGTTAGTGTATTTTCAAAAGCTACCCTGTAGAAAAGCTTAATGCAGTCTTCAAATGTGGTTACTTCGATTTTTAAAAAGTGTCCATGACAGATGCAGAAATAGACACCATTACGGCCAGAGGTTAAGTAATGATTATTTTATAATGGTGGCTCTATGCACGACCAATAAACAGATCTGCTGGGGAAATGTCATGCATGCACAGGCTTTGGTATTTTAGCCTTGGAGAGATGACAGCAGGATCTGCCTAGCAAGTTATGCAGACAACAGGGTTAGCGGAGCATGTGTCGAAGGGGGATTAAAAACCATTTTTTAAAAATTATCTTCAGCTTCTTTGTAATGGGCAGACGAAAAGCGCCAGGATCAGAGGAGATTTTTGTTGTTTCTTTTCTATTAGATTACATTTCATGGAGGCACCTGGGCCATTTAGCCATTTACAGTGTTTGTAACGCATGGGAAAGACCCCTCTCCCCCCCCCCATGGTTTCCCCATGTTCAGTTCACTTTTTTTTTCCAGCGAGCTTTGGAAACAGCAACTCCTCCCCGCATCTCCTGGCACCTGCTGCTGCAACTCAACCAGCCACCGGCGTTTGGAAGATCTGTTTCTCTCCCTTCTCTGCCCCTCCTCCTCACATATAACCTCTCCCCCCCAACAAAACACCTCGCAGTTTCGCATTAAGATTCTGATTGAATTAAACTGGGCAGAAATCCTCGCTTCTGCCCCCCGCACCCCACAGCAGGATTAACGCTCCTGCTCTCCCTCTTCGTCTTGCTGCGCCTGGTTAATTGCACTGGCCTTGCTACTTCCAGGGAGGGAGATGGAGGAATAAATAGGATGAATGGCACCGGAGCAAGCTTCCAGCACCTCCGCTGCCCAGTCCCATCTCTCTCGGTGTGTGTCTCTCTCTCTGCTCCTCATTTCGTATTCCAGGCACTACGATCTGTTGTACAGAGAGAGGATGGAAAACATCGGTATTGGAAATAAATCGCATTAGCCGAAGGGAGGGGGGCGAGACACAGAGACATGACAGGCACCGTGCGTTAGCCGGTACGTCACTGGCAGTCACTAAACCAGCCAAGAGCACATTGGCTTTTAAGTGTGTGGGGGGGATTTTGTTTGCACCCTCCCAGTGCTCCCCCTCCCTCCTTCTCTCCATCCGTCAATCCCCATCTTGGCTCAGGCGATCCGCGCCCCGGAGCCGGGGAGAGGGCAGCAATGGTCTCAGCTAGGCGAGCAGGACTTGTTGGGCGTGCAAGGCTCGGGCTGAGCGTGGCTCCGCCTCGCTGCTACCTGTAAATTGTGTCTCTCGTGCGCCTCATCCAGCCCAATCGGCGGCTTCTCCGGAGCGGGGGCACCTGGGCCAGCTGGAGAGCCGAGCGCACGGGAGAAGGAAGCTGGTAGGGTGGAAAGTGCCGAGCCACTGCCGTACCGTGACCATGGGGAACCGGCAGCCGGTGCTCTCCTGAGCTCAGCATCCTCTGCTCCAGCAGCCGCCGAGTCCCGAGCTGGGGAAAGCCCCCCGGGGTCTCTTTCATGCGCTCATCACCCCCCTGCGCCCGGGCCACACGAGTCGCAAGGGCTGCGAAAGCGCGTCTCCCGCAGGTGTCACCGGCGGCTGCAGCTGACAGGTAGAAGAGGAGCAGAGAGGGAGGCGCAGACAAACCCAGCCGGGGCTGCTGGGGGCTGGTGTGTGGCCGCGTGCCTGGTGGAGCAGCAGCCGCCGCCTCAGCCCTGGAGGAGGACCCTGAAGGATGGGAGAGGAGGAGGCAGCAGCAGCACGAGCGCAGATGGGCAAGTGGAGGATGAATTAAGATCCCCAGGAGGCTGCTGCCTGGAGAGAGTGGGGAGAGGCGCGGAAGGGGCTGGACTTGGAGGAGGAGGAGGGTGTGCAGGGGGGGGGGTTGATTATTAATAATAAACAAGTTCAAGACTGCTACTAATAAACCACCGCCGGGGAGAGCCGAGGCAGAAGCTGGAAGAGACCCGTTGGGGGCGGGGTGTGTGCGGCTCTGGGTACCTTGGAGAAGGCGCGGGTGGCTCGAGGCATTAGCCTGGTGGACGTGGGGGTTGCGATTTGGGGGTTGGGGTGGGGGCCGTGGATCTGGGAGGAAGAGGAAGCGGGGGGTGGGCATCTCCTCTCCACAGCAGCAGCAGGAGGGGGACATTTGGCATCGGCCGGGGGGCCCGGGGACTGCGCGGCATGGCTGGTGAGGGGTGTTTTGGGGGGCGCTGGCGGTGGGGGGAGCTCTCCGGAGCCCCCGCGCGCCCTGCTCGTTGTTAGCTATGGCAAATGGCAGCGGCGTCGGCAGCAGCAGCAGCGCCTCGGGAGGCAGCGGCGGCATTAGAATGAGTAACAGCATCAGCGCCAGCAATCTCAACACGGACTCGTCCTCGTCCCCGGTCAGCGTGCCCAAGATGGATGCGCTCATCATCCCGGTGACCATGGAGGTGCCCTGCGATAGCCGCGGACAGCGCATGTGGTGGGCTTTCCTCGCCTCGTCCATGGTCACGTTCTTTGGCGGGCTCTTTATCATCCTGCTCTGGAGGACCCTCAAGTACCTGTGGACCGTCTGCTGTCACTGCGGGGTCAAAAACAAGGTGAGCCCTCCTTCCCCCTGGCGGAGGGGTGAAGGTGCCCCGTCCGTGGGGGTGATTTCAGGGGGTCTCCAAGGCGCTGGGGAGCTGGGAGCGAAGGCGAGGGTTGTTTGGTGTTTATTGTAGGGTCGCGCACTGAAGCGTTGATCCAGTGGCTGTGGCGGTGTTGTTGTAGGGTCGCCTTTTAGGTTCCGTGAGAGGAGCCGCGGCGGCTGAGTATTGTAGGGTGGCTCTGTTTGGTGTCACGTTAGGAAATGTTTCCCCAGAGATGGCCCCATCTTCAGCGGCTGGTGAAAGGAGAGTTCCCGTCTGCTGCCTGTCGGCCAGGTCAATACTGCCCCTTGACATAGCGGGACAGTTCCGCGGAGATGGCCCCTAAGATGACGCTCCCCTAGACTAGAGAGACCTCTCAGGGGAAGGATAGTTGGTGGTGCTGGTTATTCTTTGCTGAATTAAGTTGTTTTCTTCCATGTCATCAGGAAGGAAAAACTTGGTAGAATTCATTCCTCTTGAGGCTAGGTTCACAGGACCAGCCTCTCATAGGCTTCTGTTTGGTGTGGTAAATGTAAATGTATTTTGTGAATTTGTAAGTAACTGCACTGGATCAAATTTTCTTCTATAATTTCCCCAGGATTTAGCACTTAAAGGTGAATCGGAGTCCTGCCACCATTTACACCTTACCAGATGGGAAGTAGTGCAGTGAACATGTCAGCTCGAGGTCGTCTTCAAAATCCAAACTAGGAGACTGATCATGGCTAAACAAAAATGATCATGATCGTTCCTTTTTTTTATTCGAGAGAAATGGGACAGAAAGTGTTAAGGCTTTGAATTTGCTAAAGTGGATTTTGACAGGCAATTTAAAACCCCAAAATAGATTGGCAGCTGGAGTTTCTCCCCTTCCCTTTTCACATTTTTTGGATTACACATGGAATAATATCTGCTTTAGTTATTCCTGGCACACAAATACTCACAAGAACACACACACCTTTTAATATATGGTTGCTAGGTTGCTAGCTTGCTTTGACGTATAGTGTGCTGCCTGCCCCTCCCCCGCCACATATGATCTGGCACAACCTGGCTGCACAAGAGGGTTATTTTTTTAACTTGAAATAGGAAAAAGTTATAAAGTAAGGTAATCATGTAGCATCTTGGGAAATATGACACAGTTCATTAATATCTTTCTTGCGATGTTTGGGTAATTTATGGTAAAGTTGCCTAAAGAAGAATCTCTTAATTTCAGTTGGAAATAATCTGGGTTTATAATAATTGTGCTATCAGTGGAAAATGTGGCAATTAAATAGATGGGGTAAAGTGAAACTTGTAACTCAGGTTTGACTTACAGAAAAAATACCAGGCAATGGGAGATACTTTTATTAAACAAGAAATCTCCAAGGTAACTGAAATGTGAGCTTGTGGAAGGAGAGATTTGTCAGGTGTGCTCATAATTGTATTTTATGACAATAAATGTGTGTTTTGGGAAATACTGGTTCCTGTGAAAGGAAAAACCAAATTCCCAAGAGAGGGGTATCTAGCTAGATTTGTCTGGAGTTTCCCCCTCTATATTTTTAGTCCCCTCCTCCGCTGGTGGTGATGAGCCACAGAAGGCACAAAGGATACAGAAAATCCTAAAAGGTGATTGACATCATCGCCTATTTCTTCACCCATGAGATTCAAAAGCTAGAGCAAGCCACCTTTTAACAAACTGTTTATTATAGTGCTTTCATAAATGTCCTTGGACTGAAAATCCGTTCTTAGGAGGTGGTCATTTAAAGCAGCTCACATATCTCTTAAGGAAAGTTAGGAAAGGCACATCTAAATTGTCTTCTAAACATCCATTTCAAACAGGCCAAATGTGTTTATTGAGTTAAATAATTGTCTGTCACCACTGCTCTGAACCTTTTATGTTTGAGTTGTCTCAGGGCTTACTTACTTGTGCAGGACAAATCCTCATCCAATAGTAAGCCAGAGGCTTACACGTCTTGGAGCTAAAATAGCCAGCTCCATGATGATCTGTCTGTGGAAGAGGTTAGGGAGGACAGTGGAGGACTCTGCGGGCAGGGGGAGATGTGCACCTTTTTTAGGATGTACCTATTAAATTTGTTCAGGTTTTCTAGCATTTGGTAAAGAATAATTAGCAAGGCCCCAGTGCTGCATTACTGGCACACCCAGTAGTCCCACTGATTTCATCGAGAGTTCTGGGTGCACAAAGAATGCATGATTGTAATGCAAACGCTAGAAAAGGAGCCTGCAACAGATACCAGCTGAAATGATAAATGAAAGCCCCTTAAACTTCTGCACAAGCTTTATGCCCCATGGCCACTTGGGAAAGGCTGCCGCAATAGACGTGTGAATATGCACACATTCACATGTATGTTATGTCCTCTACTTTGAACACCCAGCAGAAGTACTGGGGCTGACCCATGTGTTTGGCATGAGAAGAACTCTTCCTCCCTAGTATGTCCCTTTTCCTTCTCTGCTGGTGGGGCAGAGTTAAAATATCCTACTCCTTGTATCTACATAAGTAGTGGTCACAGTGTTCTAATAAATCTTTTCCATCTCTGACTTCTATGATTTATACCAAATAATTTGCTCATGTATTAAAGTCACAGGGAGCAGAATAACTTTGTCAGCAGCTGATCAGTACATCAAGTTCATGCAGATTCCAGGAATTCCTTCACCTGTTATTCCAATAGCAGCAAATCAGTTGCCGTATGCTTTTCCTTAGAACCCCATTTTAAAGTCCTGTACTTAATATTCCTGCAGGACTCTGTCAGATTCACTTTGTGGATCTAGCTCTTTTTAGCGGATGCATTGTATGGAGCTACAGTTCCTTTTCTTGCTTTTTTATTTTTGACTGCATTGTGTTAACAGTTGTTTTTGGACTTTAAAAATATTATACACTGTATTTAACCCTTTATGCGATACAAAATGTGTGGCGGCTGCGTTTTACTTTTCTTAGGGATGGATACAACAAAAGAGAAGGGAATGATAATATCCAATAGAATGCTTTTCAAAATTCCAAAACTATTGCATAGTAATATGAAATTAATACTCTCCATTTTTGCTATTAACTCTTGAAGTTACAATTTATTTTGGACTGTAGGCTTAATTTGAAAGATGGCAATATTTCTTTCTTTCTTACTTTTTTTTTCCAGTCTGCCAGAGAGAATGATGTAAATTCTGATCTGTGTTAATCAGTACTTCAGATAATATAAAAGTCACTGCAATTTCTGGCCACTATTTTTTGTCTGTTCATTCTGTATCTAACAAGGTACACATTTTCATTTTATTTTTGCAACGATGCCTTTAGTCTTGTTTTTAGAGAGTTGTAAAATGCTGTTTGTTTCTCAATGTCTTGTGTTTAGCGCTGCATCTTAAGTAGTAAGTAGCTGTTTTCTTATTAAGAATTAGGAAGAGGTTCTTGAGTATGGTTTGCTTTTTCTCTGTCCTCTTTGGCAAACCTGTTCAGTTCCTAAATTAGTATTTAAAATAGCAGAACATGAGATAGGAATAAGGTAGATTGGTCATTTTACGTGCTATTATGTATGGCAATACAATAAAAAGATTCAAATATGAATAATAAGAATTACATTTGCGTTGTGTAATTTACACAATTACATTTGATGGGATTGAAAAAATAAGGGAGATAATCCCTTGTGCTTCAAGGCATAAAGTGATCACTACTCGTCTGAGGTTAGGATGGAACCACCTCCTCCATGGTCATTATTGTCCATTACAGGTTTTCTTGGAACTTTTTTTGAAGCATCTGGTACTGGTCACTTGATAGATACTGGATTAGATGGACCTGCTACTCGCAATGCCTGCGTTCCTGAAGGACACTACTCTATCTTCAGGGTGTTTGGTTATATACCAGTTAATCTATAAACAAGCTAATCAGACAGACTGCCTGGCCCTTGCACAGGTTTGCAATGGAAAGAGAGGACATGTAGAATGTCTTTCCCACAGGGATTTCATGGGTATGCAAGACAGGGAGTGGGCCCAATGGGAGTCCTTTTGAGGAGGTGACCAGATGCAGAGTTCCCTCTGGAAGGGTGGGGCATTGGCACTTTATCTGTGCTCCCTGGATCCCCAGAGGGCATTATGCCTTAGTTATTATGTCTCCCAGAGCTCCTTCTGGTATGGCACATCTTTGCGACAGCCCGGTCCATAGCGTTCACAGCTGTTTCTTTAAAAACAGATGTTTTGGGGAATTTGCTTGCAAATCACTGGGACACACCTAGTGAGTGACTGAAATTATTAACTACTAACCATAAAACTCCTCTTTGCAATTAACTTAGGCCACTTATTTCAGTAGATTTAAAAAAATCACATAGTGTTAGGGCTGGTTGAAAAAAAAAATCTGTCAGCTGTTTTTGATGGGCAAATTGGATTTTCAATGAAACTAAAATTTTCATGAAGTTTGTGTTTCCTCGAAAATGTTAGAATTTTCATCCACAAACCAAACTCTAAACTGGAAAAAGTTTGCCATGAAAAGTCAAAAATTTCCCTGGAAAGGATGCCCCATTTTCGGATCAGCTCTATATAACATATAGACAGACATTTTAGCTTTTTATGTAGTGACGTCTTAATCTGTGGACACCCCTCCAAAAAACCCAAATATCCAGATATATCAGGTGTATACCTGTATGTCAGATATGCACATATCTGTAAGGTGGGAGCGTCCTCGGTTCAAAGCTGCCTATACAAAGCTTGTCTTGCCTCTCTTTTTAATACATACCAAACAGAAGCAAAAGAACAGAAGAGGATTGGATGGCTCATGAGATTAATAGTGAACTACAGAGCATTTTGCTTTTAGGTTAGAGGTCAAACCTGGCCAAATGTTGATAGTGACTGAGACATTACCATCTTCTGGTTGACTGTATGAAACTACTTGGTGAGTCTGAGTTCTGTTTTTAGTGGGCAGTTTGCCAGTTGTGATGTGAATATGTCATCAGAGAGGTCAAGGAAGGAAAGGGCCTCGAAGGCAGAACTACCTTCAATCCTTTAGTTGTTCATTCCAGAACAGCAATTAGGCACCTGCATTGAGATGCTCACACTGCTGTACACCACCCAGGCCATACATCTGCTGTGGAAAAAAAATGTGGTTTCAGTCTCCAAAGCTCCTAATTCATTACCAAATTCATTTCAATTTTAAAAATGTAGATGATAAAAATAGACACAAATTCAAAATATCAAAGATCTGGATAGTGTTTTAAAAGGCAAACAAAAAGCCCTTTAGCAGGCCTTGAGTTAATCACTGTTCTGACCTAGCACCATACACTGGCTTTTGCAACAAATATGTTTGACAAAGGAAAAAAATAAAAAGCAAAATCTAAAGTAAAGTGCTCTAATATAACCCTGGATTACCCCATCACATCACATAGGTGTAAGTGTTACTATGGAAACTACTAGACATCTCACTTTTTCCCAGTGAAGCACAATTGAAGCAACAACTGTGATAAGGAGCTTTGTGCTGTTTAATATTGATCCACATACCCAAGTCTGATGCCAGTGGGATTCCTGCATGCAGTATATAACCCTAAATGTAGATTCACTGTGAAAATTTAGAGTCTTCACTAGGTCTAAATATAACCTCTAACAGTTCCATGTTGGTCTGCAATAGAGAATGTGTGTGAGGCACTGCTGTAAGTCCTCTTAAAGGACCTTTTAAATCAATCTAGCTTGTGACCTAAATTTTCTGAACAGGAGAGTCTTCTGTGGAATCCTACACTGAAAAACATAGACACTCTTGTAGCCCTTCAGTACAATCACAGGGAAGTGGATTGTGAGTTTCTCTCATCAAAGCTCCTTATTTCAACAGGCCTTCAGAGTATGGAGCATGTGGTGACCAACATGCTAACTATGGAACCACAGTCAGCATTTAATGTCCTGATCCTTCTGTCCCTATAAAACCCAATGACTTCAGTGAGGTTCTGTGTGAGTTTAAGGGTTTGCCTGTGCAGCCCCTTTGCCTGATCAGGCAGTAAACCAGCAATGGTGACATATTCTAGTGTGCTAGATTGTAGGATGGAAGTCCTAGAACCTAGCTAGATACAGGAATATGACAATATAGAGTATTCAGCAGGATACTAAGGGGAAGAAGGAGGGGATCCTTTCAGCTTTGATGAAAAGTTATCTGTCTGGAATTGTATGAAGATCCTGGAATTTCAGGAAGTTGAATATTCAAGTTTTCAGATTCCCAATTGAAATTTGTCCAGGGAAAGCTTAAAAAGCTGTACTCTGAACATGCATTTGGTGGAGTTTCTTGTCAGAGGAAATATAGTGTGTGTGTATATATATAAAACCTCTACTTTGAGGGAAGGAAATGCATTATTCTCCTGCAAGTTTGAATTCAGGAACTGAAAGGAAGGTGGGGACAAGAGATAATGTGTTGCAAGTAGAAGGGCATTTACAGAATTGATACCCTGCTGAGCCCAGTTCTTCACTGCCTTATACCTTGTGTTCTCATTTGCTCCAGTGTAATGTGGGTGCAAAACTCTACCAGAACAGTAACATTTTACACCTATTACACCTGTCATTTGCACGGGGATAAATGACAACAAAAGGTGTAGGGCAGTGGAGAATTGGGCCCTGTAAGCTTGTGTGTGTGGTTGGGTGGGAGGGAGGGGATAAAGCCATTCTTTTTATGAAACACAGAACCAGCCCAGCTGCTTTTGACCAAAATGAAGACTGGAGGTACAGTGGACGAATCAGTTAGTGCTTGTGTCTTTGAAGGTGGAGATTGGACTTGGGTGAATTTTTTTTTAAATAAATTAAATTTGTCAAATTATTCATGTATATATTAGTCAAATAATTATCCCAGCTCTAAACCTGATGAATAAATTATATGCACACACATGGAATAATGTATTAATTCACCTTATTTGACCAATTCTAATGGAGTTGTATTGCTATGGAAGGGCCCATTTTGAAGTCTAGATATTAATAGTCCCAGATTATATGCCAGTTTTGGACCTATGAAAGGAACACTTCATTCCCATAGATAGTGTATATGATCCTGTTTGAATGAATGCAATGCTGTAGGGTTCAGTTTGATTTGGCCATGTTGCTTTTGGATGATCTGTGATATGTATTTGGCCGTTTGGTAGCTCCAGAACCTGAGAGCCTTAACCAAAGCCTGTTGAATTTGATGGAAACAGTTTCACTGACTTCAGTGGGCTTTGGTCCAGGCCCTGGATGAGTATTATGCACTTTAAAACACTTTAAAAAATCTTATTTGTTAACATTTTTGAACATTAAAACTGAATTTTAAAAAAAAATCTCATCCAGTTTTTCACCATTCATGCTGTTAATGTACTTTTTGTATTTTAATTATCTTGGACATGTGCTAGTTTACCCCATTGCTGTTATGTTTGGGTTTCTAACACTACAGGAGAAAAGTTAGAAACTTTTGTGTGTGTGTGTGTGTGTGTGTGTGTGTGTGTGTGGTGGGGTCACATTAACATTTTTAACTACTTCTTGGCCCCTCTGAAATGAAAATCTGGGTGCTGAAACTGTATTGATAGTACATCTACCATGGTCCTTATCCTGCAAAGTGATCATCATGGGTGGGAATCTGCACTTTTGCAGAGCCACACTGAATTCAACAGAACCATGCATGGGCAAAGGTCTCCACTCACATGGATCAGTTTGAAGGATTAGGGCTTATGTTTGCAGCTAGGTCCCAAGCCTGCAAATCCTGAGTGTTTTAACTGGGACTTCTCCCACTAAGTAAGTTAAATGTATGCAAAAGTATTTGCAGGATTGGGGCCTTAGTTTGGTGCATTTGAAATACAGCATTTCATGTATCCTTGCCAATATTTTAATAAACATGGGTACTAGTTGTACAAGTCACGTCACTTCTCTGTTCCTCCATCTGTAAACTAGGAGTAATAATACTATTTTTTTTTTTTTTTTTTTGTAAAATGCTTTGAGATTTATGGCTAAAAAGCATGATATAAAAGCTAGTTTTGCATTTATTGTGTATAAAGGGAAATCCTTCTTCAGGCTTTTACGTCCTTTAATTATTGTGTGTATGTAATGGCATATAATAAATGCCGACCTAATCTGTCAAATATACAGTATTGATGGAAAAACTGGAATTTATATGCAGAACTGAATATAAAATACATGCGCAAACAATATGCCCTCGCTATTAATTATAGTGGGATAAACAAATACCCATTAATACTAGGTCATAATGCCACTGAGGAGCTATGGTAAAATTATAAACCACAAGAATGGAGCTTGAATGGCTTGTCACTAAAACCATCAGATAAAATTCCACCGTGTTACATGTTTATTGTTTGGTTTATTAATTTACAGAGAAGTAAGTTTAAAATATATCTTTCTCTTGTCCAAAAAAATGGTGGCTAAATATTTGTCTTACTTTTTTCTTTGCACTTTGCCTTTCTACACTCTATCCACTATGCATGAAATACTTTAATACTTTGGTCTCCTTTTTGTTAAACTCAAAGGGAGACACATTCAAAGGTTGCTATTGATAAGTTAAGAGTAACTACAGCATCAGTGATGCTGTAGTTAATGTCCCTTCTCTATATAGAGAAATACTGTTGTGGTTCAGATACTCTGTAGTAACTATTTGTAAATGGTGGCCATTGTATTTCAAATAAAATGGTTCAAAATATAGTGCTTAAGATTTTTTTTTTTATGAAGAGCTATGCTGATGAATTTATTTATTTTTGTGAATTTGCATGAGCATTCTATTGGGCATAAATGATTGAGCTGATTTACCAGTGGCTGGAGAGTTGTCTTATTTGGACTACGTAGGCCATGGGTTAAGATTCTGTCACGGTTATTTTTAGTAAAAGTCACAGACAGGTTGCGGGCAATAAACAAAAATTCACGGAAGCCTGCGACCTGTCTGTGACTTTTACTAAAAATAAGGAGGGTGCCTGGCTGGGGGAGGGGGTGAGAGAGGGGTGGGGAGGGGGTGAGAGAGGGGAGAAACTAATGGCTCCAGCCCCCATCACCTGTGGCCGTGGCTGAGATCTGCGGAGCTCCCTGACGCCCATGGCACGGGGCTGCAGCTGAAACATAAAATGTCACAGAGGTCTCTGAAAGTCACAGAATCCATGACTTCTGGGACCTCTGTGACAAAATCTTATCCTTAGCCATGAGTGATGCAATTCTCTTGTCAGTTGTTCTCAGTTGAGTCCATTGGCCACAAGCGACTGAAGTCAGTTGAATTACAAAGCCTATTTGCTAATCATAAATATATGCTTCTATTGGGTTGTGGGGTTACAGTTTTTCGGTTATGATCCTGCAAACCTTTCTCATATATATAATACCATTTAAGTCCTCTAGACTATTTATTCACATTCCCTCTCCCCCATTATATAAGTGTCTGGCCCTTAGATTATATGTGATACATACACTCCTCTCCCTCCTTTTGACTAGATGATGATTTCCTGCATTTCCTTAACTTTTGTATAAGTGAATATTTCTAATATTCTGTTAGATTATGCAATTGCACTAAACTGTCTTTATTATGTGGCACAGCCTTTAATTTTAGATTCCGGTTTCCCTATATACTTATATTTGTTAGTGTGCCAATTTGTATCAACAACAGAAACAAGGGACTGCTATTAACCTTAGATTATTTTCACATCATTTGAGGTTCCTTGTTATAATAGATATTTGTTTTTGTTTTTGTTTTTTTTTTTCACCGTACATTTATAGGGCTATAGTCCACACTTATTCTTCTGTACTTTTGAGAGAGGTGTGAATTATATGTCCAAGTAGTGAAGTATTCCAGTAGGAATAGTCTGGCTTAAAAAAAAAAAAAAGCCATGCTTAGCTTTGGTGCCTGTTATATTGACCAGATTTTGGGATATGAAGGAGTCATTGGCTGATCCTATAGTCCTAAGGCAGATAAAACGTCTGTTGACTTCAAGTGAAGTATGCCAGTGATGAAGTTAGTCCAATGTGCCTAAAATATGCAAAATACCCAAAATGAATGAAACTCTAACAGTTATCTTCTAAAAATTTTGTGTGGTGGCAAGATACTTAAACATTCCACAAGTTACTTCATGTGTTAAGTTATAATAAGGCAAAATCCTCTCCCCCTTAATTGTGCAAGTAATGGCAATGGTTTTGTATAAGTAAAGGGAACAGGATTTTTACCCTATATCTTATACTCCTGAAAGATCACAAAGAACTTTACAAACTCTATACACAGAAATCACTTAGGATCAGATTTTTAAAAGTATTTAGGTTCTTAAAGAATCAGGTAGCTGTTAATTTGGATTTTCAAAAGCCTCACCTATATCTTTAGGTGCCTTTAAAAATCTGACCCTTAGTGTATTGCTGGAATGCATCCACCTCTATGATGAAAAAAGTTCACAAATGTCCATTGTTAACAGTACTACCCAACTGTTTAAAGGTCTGATGCTATATGGTATTTAAGCATAAGGAATTGAAGAGGAATGGAACACTTAATTCCCCTGAACTATTAAATTAGTAATAGCTGTAACAGTATTCTACTTTGCACTAATATCATATAACTCTTTTACATTCATTCTGTTAAAGTATGCATGATTTTTATTGGAAATTGTGCATTGGGTAGCACGTGCTATTTTTGTTGATACATGGCACTTAGGCCAATACTTTCAAAAATAAATGGTTGAAGTTAGGCTATTAAATTCATATTTAGGCACCTCAATATGTGGTCTGATTTTTCAAAAGTGAGGAGCACTCAGCAGCTTCATTTGACTTCAGTGGGAGGTGCTGGGTACTCAGCATTCTGAAAATTTGGTCGCTTATTGAGGTACCAGAATATGAATTTAAGATCTGAAGTTTAGGCACCTTCTTCGAAAATGTTGATCTTGCAGTGTTCTCTGAATTCACTGATTTATGCATAAATTCAACATGCTCCCCCTGTCATGCACACCTCTCTCTCTCTCACGCGCACACACACACACACACACACACTCTCTCTCTCTCTCTCTCTCGGACTCAGGAGAGTGTACCTCAATGTGCTTATGTACAATTTTACAAATGCTTCAAGGCAATAACATCTGATACATTAGCCTGCAGCATTTATACATGTCTAGCCCTAAATTTCTTTCAGCCTAAGAGGCTGAGGTATGGCTCCCACACAAACAAGGGTTTTGTTTAAAGTTGTTTGCTTTTCAAATAATTTTAATATTGTGGTAAGTGAGGAACAATGCATTTGTTTGGTATTTTTTGGTACTCTCCATTTTCTTGAATTTGTGGGGATTATTCTGAACAGAATATGACATGAATGGCTACACTTATTCCCTTTATGGGCTGTAGGGGGTTATTTATCCACAGGTGCTTTGTGTGTGTGGGTGTATGCGGTCTTTCAGTTTTTCCTTTAAAGAAAAGTAATGGCTTAAGTATAGAAGACCTACATTCAACTCCTATGCCAGAAATAGAGAGGTTTTGTACAAAACTAGAACACATCTCTGGAACTGAATGTATAAAATGCCTGCAGAAATAAAGACACTCCACCATTAATATACAATAGGATAAGAGACCTGTGTAATACCAGGTTATAAAAACGTTGAGGTGTTCTGGTAACATTCTAAACTTCAAAAGTGGAACTTGTGTGGCTTGTTGCTAAAACCACAAGATCAAATTTCATGGGATTGCACATTTATTCTGTTCTTTTGTATACAGGAAAGTAAAATGTTTAATTTTGAAATGGCTAACATTCATTTTTGAAACAGGTCAAGGGTACTGCAAAAAAAGTGGCAGACTCTAATCCATTGGGTATAGGAATGCAGGACTCTTGTTCAGTAACCACAGCTCAGGTGCTAAAACCCTTCATTAAGATTCAAGGTGATTATTGCTGAGTCATAATGACAGCTAGGTCACATTATCTCTCTCCAGCCAGGACATAAAGGGATGGGAGTGTCCCTTCTGTCTAATGGGAATTAGTGCAGAGGGGTTGCCTAGATCGGGCTGATTTTGAGTTAGTAATAAATTCAAACTACAGGAATTGTTTGTTAGCTCACATACCCTGAATTAGAATGCTGTGTTGAGGAGGGGGTTAGGGACTCACCCCATTCACAAGTACTGATAATATTTCTGATACTAGTACAGGGTTACCAACCCTCCAGGATTGTCCGGGAGTCTCCAGGAATTGAAGATTATGTCATGAGATGAAATCTCCAGGAATATGTCCAACCAAAATTGGCAACCCTACAGTGAGACAGTATGTCATGCATGGAGTGCTTCCAGGACTGCGAGGAATTTTTGTCCATTGAGTGCCTATAGGATTGGGACTGTAGGCTGTAAGCTCTTAAGGTCAGGAACTGCTTCATTTTTTTGCTCTACAAAGAGCATGATGCAAACTTGTTAAATAATATCATATGGTAACTACAATAGTAAAGATTTGGGAAGAATTGTAGATGAGTTATGGCCCATTTTGTTAATCTCCATGCCGTTGTTTTTTATCAATGTATGATATGTAACAGTTCCTACCCATCTCTTCTTGCTGCATTACCGGGTGGGATCTCAGTGCAGATGTTCCAGCAGACTGGCTTGTCTTTATTGCTGGACTGTATATCCTCACTGTGTTCTGGCCAGGGCCGGCTCCAGCATTTCTGCCACCCCAAGCAAAAAAAAAAAAAAAAAAAAAGCCATGATCGTCGGCGGCAGTTCAGCAGCAGGTCCTTCGCTCCGAGAGGGAGTGAGGGACCTGCCGCCCCCGAATTGCCGCAGGTGCTGCCCCTCACCCTTGGCCGCCGCAAGCACCTGCTTGTTAAGCTGGTGCCTGGATCCGGCACTGGTTCTGGCACTGGGAACACCTGGAGTCTTTTGTAGCAGGCTGGCTGATGTCTTCAGTGCACTCTGTGGATGGGAACCTGGAGCCAGCTGGTTGGCAAAATTTAATGGCAGGACCCATGACTCCGGATGAAACCCCGCTGTGCTAAAAAATGTCGTAGATGGGCTTTGACAATATCCCTGACTAGTGTTGACGTAGCTATTTTGTTATGACCTCTTTATTTTCTCTCAAGCTTAGGGGTTTTGGCAACCCTTTGCAGTCTGTATAGAGATAGACATGTGCATCATATGTTGAGACTGAGCTTAAAATGAAACAGGTAGTGACAGGCTATACTTAACAACTGCTTCCTAATTCATCCAGTATATAAAGAGCTCTGGTGTGAGATGATGGGTGAAAAAGTCAAAATGTGTGACATTAAAGAAACAAAATGCTATAGGGCCTCCTCCAAAAGCCACTGAAGCCAATGGAAATATTCCCATTTGTTTTCATGGGCTTTGGTTCAGGCCCATTATCATTAAAAATCTTGGCCCTAGAGTTTTTGTTTTCAAACACTTAATATTCAGAGTTTCCTATGTTTCCATTATTACATAGTTTCTTTTAATCATCAGTGGCTGAGCTGAAAACTCGAAAAAAATCATTTTGTTTTTAGATTGTTTGAACTTCTATTTACAAAAGAAGTAAAATTTGCAGTAAAAGTCGAAACAAAAAGGCATTTTTAATTGAAACATTTTGTTTAGAAAATGTGAACGCGAACCATTTCAGAATTTTTTTCCTTGTTTGTTTGTTTTGGGTTTTTTTGGACCAAAACATTTGGCAAATTTGACTTGAATTAATTAAATATTTTGGTTGACCTGAATCTATATTTTTTTTCAGATGAAAAAAAGTTTTAGACAAAATTTTTTGCCCATCTCTAATAGAGACTTAATTAAAATATGTTTTGAATTTATTATGGTTTTCCTGTCATGGAAATGTCTCCCTCACTGACTTTAACTATTAAATAGTGCTGCTGTGGGCCAGTAAGTGTTTGCTATGTTTCACCCCTGAGCTCAATACTTTTCAGTGGTGTATCCTGAATGTAGTTTCTGTATTTGTCTTTTGGATCCACTGGGAATATAGGCATTATATGTATTGTGTAACTGTCATAGAAAAAGACAATGGCTGTGTCATTTATAATTGGTGGAGATAATCATTCCAGGTGACTTGAAACCTGCTGAACTTACTGCCCCAAGAGCTGATGGAAATTACTACATTTACTTCTGAAAAGCTCAAATCAAATTATTATGCCTTAAGAGAACCATAGCAATCTTTCAGTCAATAATATAAGGATGTTCTACTAAGTGCTTGTCTCAATACAAACAATTTTAGTTTAAACTGGTGCAAAATTCTGTGTAGACACTCTTGTCTTGGTTTAAGAGTGGCTTATTTTGGTTTATCCTAAACCTAAACTATTTAAGCTAACTCGAATCAAGCCTGGGTTAAATTGAAATAAGAATCCACATATCCTTTTGTACTAGTTTAATAAAATAGCTTTAAAATAACAATTTAAGTTAACCCAGTGCAACTCTGTGTATGCAAATACTAAGGATACACATCTACCCCCAATACACCCTTTAAAAATCAACGGTGGGACTTGCACTCCTAAGCCATTTTGGCTATTTTTGGACTATTTGGGGCTACTTTTTGACTGCCTGAAGCTGGGACTGGATGACAGAAGATGGATCACTCAATAATTGCCCTCCTCTGTTCATTCCCACAGAACCATGTAGCACTGGCCACTGTCGGAAGACAGGATGCTGGGCTAGTGGACCATTGGTCTTACCCAGTACGGCTGTTCTTATATTCTTATGGAAAATCACACCGCAAATCCATTGTGTTTTTAATGTGTTTGCCTCCACATATTATAAATGCTAAACATAGGGGTTCCATTGTTATCCAATCAATATATGTTTAATATATTCACCCAGTTATTTTATGTGCCTGCTATCATATTTGTTTACTCATGCATAGATTCCATGTTTCTCATTTGTACAGCAGCTAACTGCCAGAGATTGTACTATGTCAGAGATTGTACTGCCAGAAATTGAACTATGTCTCTTCAGTTTTACAGTATTGCCAACCTCAGATATTGAAAAATTATGAGTCAGGCCTCAAAAATTATGGTATTTGCTTAAAAATCCAGACATAAAAATAATATGGGTTCTTTTTATTAGTTTTCTGATTTCTGAGCCTTGGTAGGTACATTTGATTCACACTTTCAAAGGATCTAGAAATACAAAAAGAACCTAGAGATACAAGGTGGCTAAGGATAATATTTTTTACTGGACCAACTTCTGTTGGTGAGAGAGACAAGCTTTTGAGCTTACACAGAGCTCTTCTTCAGGTCTGGGACATGTATTCAGACTATATGTCTACACAGCAATTATCAGGGGGTAGCCGTGTTAGTCTGTATCCACAAAAACAACAAGGAGTCCGGTGGCACCTTAAAGACTAACAGATTTATTGGGCATAAGCTTTCGTGGGTAATTAGACACCTGCATCTGGCCCATGCCAACTGACTCAGGCTCACAGGGCTCAGGATAAGGGGCTGTTTAATTGCGGTATAGACATTCGGGCTCAGGCTGCAGCCTGAGATCTAGGGTACTAGAGCCAAGGCTCCAGTCAGAGCCCAAATGCCTACGCCACAGTTAAACAGCCCCTTAGCGCAAGCCCTGCAAGATCAAGTCACGTGGCACAGGCCAGCCACAGGTTTTTATTGCAGTATAGAGATACCCAGAGTGTCACAGCTAAATACAAGTTGGAATGGAGCGTTTAGCATAAAATATGTGCTAACTGCTTAAAGGACCATTCCAGGTGAAGTGGCCAGTTAATATCTCTTGCAGTCATGGGTATGGGCGAATTATAGATTGTCCATAATAAGGCATAAATCCAGTATCTCTTTTAAGTCCATGATTTTTAGTGTCTAGCAAATTTATGAATATAAGCTCCTAGGCTCATCCTTTGAAGGTGTTATGCAGAGAATCTAAGTATTATATAATATTATTTGTATCACAGTAGTGCTTACAGACCTCACTGAGATTGGGGGGCCCTACTGTGCTAGACACAGTATATACACCTAGTGAGAGACAGTCCCTGCCTCAAGCATTTTATAATCCTAAATCGACAAGATGGACAAAGGATGGGAGGGGAAACTGAGACACAGAAGTGAAGTGACTTGCTGTGACACTTTACGGGGGTAACCCAGGTGTCTGGGGTGAATCGCTACTACCTGCATATAGCATCAGGGAATCTTATCTGTGCCCACCAGTGGAAGTTCTAAAACTACCAGCTGCCAGCAATATAAGCACTTCACTCCAGACTACCATGAGCCTTGCTGTTTCCCTTGGCAGGCTAGCAATTTATGAATCCTACTTTGTTACTCTCAAGTGCCCAGTTCCTTACCTTCTTGAAACCCACAGTGTACACCAATACATTGCCTCTATGGAAGCAGTGCACCCTGGGTTACTGGCTTCAACTCAGTTCAACACCCTCCTTAGCACAAGGCACTTACGTGTTTCTGTAGGAAAACCAAATTGAAGTATATTTAACAAGCTTGAGTTAAAGAATTAAATAAAAGCAAATAAAATAATTTTGAAACATAAGGTTACAGGTAAAAGAAAAAACATAACATGCAATCTATACCCATATTTATTAACATGTTACTTCCCTGTCTAATAAGGTATTTCACACGGTGCTCATCTAACCTAGAGATCTGGGATCCACTTTTCATGAACCACTCTCACTAGCAGAGTATATCCCCCATAATTAGTAACATCTTGGGTCCTTTCTCCTTCTGTTACAGAGACCTAGACATTTTGTCTCCATTTATAACCAGGGCATTTCATTAACTTCAGCTCAGCCCTGAAGGTCCTTTGGCCAGAATAGTTTCTTGGGCTTCTCTTGTCTTTGTAAATGGTTAGGCCTGCGCCTGGTCCAGACTGTAAACACAGGGCTCTGCTGGGTTGAAAGATGTTGAATGTTCTTGCTCTTGATTGAGTTAGCTGAGACCCCCTCCCCCCCGCCTCAGGTGATGTGGCTCATCTCCAACAGTTTTAGAACATAATATTCTACATTTTACATATCACTTAAAATATTTCCTATACAAACAGCTCGCAATAACTATGATGATCAGCTAGTTTATAGCAGAGAACAGACATGACCCCCTTCAGGGAAGTATCGTGACACAGGTATAATATACCTTTCTGGGTACATCTGTGTCATGCCTCCTCAAGTCCACTCAGCAGCTTAGTGGCAAAGTCAAGATTAGAACGTAGATTCCCGCACGCAGAGGCCACTGTAATACCAGCTAGATCCCTCTCTATCTGGATGGCAGGTTATTATCTTCATTTTACAAAGAACTATAAAGTGTTAACATTCACCAGAATGTACATCAAAGGTCCCCTCATTCTCCACCCTGGTGGACTCCTTTCTTTTTACATAAAACAAATTACCTGAGTTTTTTCTCTCTCAAAGAATTATATCGCTAACCCTTCTCAGAATTCTCAGGACAGCCCTAAGCATGTGGGACAGGAGGTGGTTACAATGGAGTAAAAGATGCTGGCCCACTCAAAAATGCAAACCCTGGTGGAAGCCATGGGAAGTTTACAGGGTGCAAGTAATGCAGAACTAAACTGCTAGTGGAGTAACATCACCACCTGCTTGATATCAGCAAATGCAATGTTGTACTGCAACTAGATACTGCTAATAAACCAAAAAGGCCTATAAAAATGATTAAACCATTACAATTCCTATTTTTGGTGTAAATTCAGGCTTTGGTTGCTGTAGGTTATGAGATTTAATTTATTTACTTACAAGGAGACATGAGCTCCTCAATAGTTCTGAGTCATCTTTTATTTCATAAGAAGAGATTCTGTGTCACAAAGCCATGCATGTTGTACAGTATTTGCTGTCTCTATATGTAAACATTCTTAGGATGTGCTTGGATGAGCTCTACTGCTGTAATAAAAAGACTATTCATACTGAAGAGAATTCTTGAACTGTCTTATATACATACAGTTTATCTGCATAAATAAGTCATAACACCATTTAAAAGTATCTAATATTTTCCCTCAATTGATAAAGGTATTTTTTTCTTTTTCTTCTTCTATTTGTCACATCTCTCAAAGGAGAGAGTTGATTCCTGTGTTGTGCTAAAGGTTTAATATATATAGTACTCATTTCTTAAAGCATGTGGACATCTCCAAAAAATAATGCTACTTCTAGAACGTGAGGGTTTCCAGTTAAATATATGCGTGTTGATTGTACTATTTTTAGTTACTTTTAACAACTCATGCGGTTCCCAGATATTATTCGTAAATGTAGTATTCTGTTCTTAAGAGGAAAGTATCTCAGTGTCAAGGTTCTCTCTTTGTAACCAAGAAAGGAAAGATTCAGGGTGCCTGTCAATGTTCTATTTCTTTGAAAGCCTGGGAGACAAGGCTAGAGATAATAATTAATAATACATGAATTGTATCTAAAATGTACCCATTTGACTTTTGAGCTGATGCTAACAATGATGGGGGAGGAGAACAGGTGAAATGATCTGAGCCAAAATAAACATGAAATACATTGTACAACCCATAATGTCATTGTGTGATATAAGGCAGATGATAAACAACCTAGACTCAAAAAATCAGTCTGCTTTTGTTCAGAGCAGCATTTATGAAGGCAAATAGACTTCATGTAATATTCTGTTTTAAACACTTGACATTATTATTATTATTATATTTTATTTTAAGAAAACCTAGGGAACTGTATCTTGTTTTCAGAATGGATTAAATACATTTAGTATATTAATGATGCATTGGTAATAACAAAGTATCTTAGATAGTTCATAGAAAGAGTCCAACTACATAGAATTTGGAAACTTGTTCTTCAAGCATAATCCTTTTATAGTTTTGAATTGCTGAACAACTCAGTTTTTCCCCAAAATTTAGATGATTGTAAAAACATTTTCTATTGTTCTTAAGCTTTGTAAAAATAAATAAAAATCCTTTTTCATAATTTCTCTGGGCAAGATTATGGTGTTCTTAAAGAAACAGGCATCTCCAATTCCCAGTGCTGCAAAGTCTTTGTTACAAACACTGCAAGGGAAAGAGATTGCAAACAAAAATGAAATTGCTTTTTTTCCTTGTTGGGAGGAGTGCAAAAATTAAACAGCATACATACTGGAAACTTGTAAAAAATGGTTATTTGTACTGACATAAAAGAATGGGGGTATTTCCAATATATTCTTTCTAATTTTGACAGTGTCCCTTAATATTTATTCCAGTTTTATTTTTTAGAGATCAAAGTGTGGTTCATATATCATTGCCTATAATATTCAGCATCTGCTAATACCAGGTTTCTTAGATACAAGACAGCGGGTGATGTTGCTTCCTCATGGTTCAAGTGGGTGACTGGGTGTCAGAGGTTTTTCAAAGATGATGAGGGAATTAAATCCCCTAATTACCTTGGAAAATGCTGATGCCGGTTTTTACTTCCAACTCTGCCACTGACCTGTTGCTAAGTCACTTACCTTTTTCTGTGTCTTGATTTCTCTTTGTCTCATTTTGTCTATCTATAAAATTAGTACAATAATACTTACCTATCTCACAGGAGGGTTGTGAGGCTTCTTCACTTGTTGCTTGGAAAAGCATTTTCAAATCCTCAGATGAAAGGTGCCAAATATTTTAACATCTCCAAACCATAATAAATGGGACTAACCCAATATCACCATAAGCTGAAAGGACTAAATATTCATTCATATTAAGAAATTAATTGTGTTGTTTAAAATGCTTTGGCCAATGTCATTTAAGTGTAAGAAACAGAAACAAATATATACTAGATTATTAGTGAAAAGTGTGCACACTGAATATTGCTTGCCAATAGCTCTTTACTATTTTGGCAGAAATGACAGATACTTTTTTTAACACTCTTGTATAGGTCTGTAATAATTTAATAATAACTAATAGTGATTATGACCAAACACTGATGAACCTAGAGAAAGTACTAGAAAATGCATGATAGGAAACGCTCATGCATAGGATGATGCAACAATAAAGCTGAGTGGTGTGGTGATGTGTGGAAGTGGACTGGACCATTTTCTGTCAGAACATGCAGTTCAGTCGAAAGCAAAATGCTTCCCAAAATTGTGTCAATTTCACTGAAATTTCATTCGAGGGGGGGAGGGGATGGGAGGATGAGGTTCTGACAATCTCAAAACACCCCATTTTTATATTTTTGGAATGAAACATTTTGATTTTTCCCTGTGAAATGACTTTTTGTTTCAAAATATTTTTAGTCTGCATTACATTAAAATACATTTGAAATCAAAACAAAATGAGACATTTTGATCAAACTGAAATGGTAACTTTGGGAGGGGTGTGTGTGTGTGTGGAGAATTTCAAAAATTTGGGAGGTTGTTCCAATGTGGTATAAAAACAAAATTCAGAATCTCAAAATCCTCCACAAAATGGAATTATTCTTCTCCACTAGCTCTACATGCTAGGCCTTTTTCATCCCTATGCCCTGATTCTCCAGTGCCTTGCTTCATAGATTCTAGGACTGGAAGGGACCTTGAGAGGTCATCGAGTCCAGTCTCCTGCCCGCATGGCAGGACCAAATACGGTCTAGACCATCCCTGATAGACATTTATCTAACCTACTCTTAAATATCTCCAGAGATGGAGATTCCAAAACCTCCCTAGGCAATTTATTCCAGTGTTTAACCACCCTGACAGTTAGGAACTTTTTCCTAATGTCCAACCTAGACCTCCCTTGGTGCAGTTTAAGCCCATTGCTTCTTGTTCTATCCTTAGAGGCTAAGGTGAACAAGTTTTCTCCCTCCTCCTTATGATACCCTTCTAGATACCTGAAAACTGCTATCATGTCCCCTCTCAGTCTTCTCTTTTCCAAACTAAACAAACCCAATTCTTTCAGCCTTCCTTCATAAGGCATGTTCTCAAGACCTTTAATCATTCTTGTTGCTCTTCTCTGGACCCTTTCCAATTTCTCCACATCTTTCGTGAAATGCGGTGCCCAGAACTGGAAACAATACTCCAGCTGAGGCCTAACCAGAGCAGAGTAGAGCGGAAGAATGACTTTTCGTGTCTTGCTCACAACACACCTGTTAATACATCCCAGAATCATGTTTGCTTTTTTTTTTTTTTTTTTTGCAACAGCATCACACTGTTGACTCATATTTAGCTTGTGGTCCACTATAACCCCTAGATCCCTTTCTGCCGTACTCCTTCCTAGACAGTCTCTTCCCATTCTGTATGTGTGAAACTGATTGTTCCTTCCTAAGTGGAACACTTTGCATTTGTCTTTGTTAAACTTCATCCTGTTTAACTCAGACCATTTCTCCAATTTGTCCAGATCATTTTGAATTATGACCCTGTGCTCCAAAGCAGTTGCAATCCCTCCCAGTTTGGTATCATCCGCAAACTTAATAAGCGTACTTTCTATGCCAATATCTAAGTCGTTAATGAAGATATTGAACAGAGCCGGTCCCAAAACAGACCCCTGCGGAACCCCACTTGTTATGCCTTTCCAGCAGGATTGGGAACCATTAATAACAACTCTCTGAGTACGGTTATCCAGCCAGTTATGCACCCACCTTATAGTAGCCCCATCTAAATTGTATTTGTCTAGTTTATCAATAAGAATATCATGCGAGACCGTATCAAATGCCTTACTAAAGTCTAGGTATACCACATCCACAGCTTCTCCCTTATCCACAAGACTCGTTATCCTATCAAAGAAAGCTATCAGATTGGTTTGACATGATTTGTTCTTTACAAATCCATGCTGGCTGTTCCCTATCACCTTACCACCTTCCAAGTGTTTGCAGATGATTTCCTTAATTACTTGCTCCATTATCTTCCCTGGCACAGAAGTTAAACTAACTGGTCTGTAGTTAACTGGGTTGTTTTTATTTCCCTTTTTATAGATGGGCATTATATTTGCCCTTTTCCAGTCTTCTGGAATCTCTCCCGTCTCCCATGATTTTCCAAAGATAATAGCTAGAGGCTCAGATACCTCCTCCTATTAGCTCCTTGAGTATTCTAGGATGCATTTCATCAGGCCCTGGTGACTTGCAGGCATCTAACTTTTCTAAGTGATTTTTAACTTGTTCTTTTTTTATTGTATCTGCTAAACCTACCCCCTTCCCATTAGCATTCACTATGTTAGGCATTCTTTCAGACTTCTCGGTGAAGACCGAAACAAAGAAGTCATTAAGCACCTCTGCCATTTCCAAGTTTCTTGTTACTGTTTCTCCCTCTTCACTAAGCAGTGGGCCTACCCTGTCTTTGGTCTTCCTCTTGCTTCTAATGTATTGATAAAAAGTCTTCTTGTTTCCCTTTATTCCTGTAGCTAGTTTGAGCTCATTTTGTGCCTTTGCCTTTCTAATCTTGCCCCTGCATTCCTGTGTTGTTTGCCTATATTCATCCTTTGTAATTTGTCCTAGTTTCCATTTTTTATACGACTCCTTTTTATTTTTTAGATCATGCAAGATCTCGTGGTTAAGCCAAGGTGGTCTTTTGCCACATTTTCTATCTTTCCTAACCAGCGGAATAGCTTACTTTTGGGTCCTTAATAGTGTCCCTTTGAAAAACTGCTAACTCTCCTCAGTTGTTTTTCCCCTCAGTCTTGATTCCCATGGGACCTTACCTATCAGCTCTCTGAGCTTACCAAAATCTGCCTTCCTAAAATCCATTGTCTCTATTTTGCTGTTCTCCCTTCATGATTGTTCGCTTGTGCTTGTGCAAAGTTGGTACAAAATGTGACCATCCTGATAGCATATCACACATTGTGTGGCTATAATGGATCACAGAAAGTGTGAGACAGGAAACATTCCTGATTCTCTACTATCTCAGCAGTTGATTTCAATGGACTAAATTCTGAATTTAGACACATCCATATAAACCCACTGAGATGAATTGATTAGATGCTAATAAAGGTAGGACTTGGCCTTTGGCATCCGGAATGAGGTCTACATTGCTAATAAGTACATACTTAACTCAGGTTAGCTTGGGTTAAAATGGCCATGAAGACACAGCAACTCAGCTTTTAACTCTGATTATTGGCTTGAGTTAAATTATTAATTGTAATGTTGATTATGGTAGAGTCTAAGGAGCAGCCAATAATGGAGTCCCAGCGTGCTAGGCACTGCACAAACACAAAGTAGTAGGTGGTCCCTGCCTCAAGGAGCTTGTAATCTAAATGGACAGACAGACCCAGGGTGGGGGAAGGTGTAGAACACACAAGCAGAGTGAACAATGTGGTGGCAGCAAACGTCATGTTAGTTCCACGAAGAGTTTTTTTTTTTTTTCCTTTCTTTCTTTCTTTCTTTCTTTTTGGAGTGGGTTTAGTTCAAAGGGGACGAGCTAACTGGAAAGAAAAGTGAAGGGAAGGAGGCGATGGGGACAGAGCAGAGGAGAAGAGGGTAAGAGGGGCAGTGGTGCAGTGAAGCTGAGGTAAAGAGACTGAGGGGGAGGGTGGGAGCAAACAGCCAATTAGCACAAGGCAGAGAAAGTCCATTCAAAATTGTAGAAAGTTCCCTGAATGTCCAGATAAGAGGTCTCTGTTTTGGTTGCATCTGCTCCTACCCTCTGGAGCAGTGGTTATCAACCTATTTACCATTGAGGGACACATATGCAACTCTCTATGTGTTATGTGGGCCACATCCACACAATCTATATACTACTTGTATGGCTCTGAGGATGTCATATGGGCCGCAGCTGTATGCTGATTGAGCCACAAGCAGGATGTGGGTTGAGAACCACTGCTCTGGAGGCTGGATAGCTCCTTGCTGCAGTTTTCTCCCATAGGTGGGGGGAAGGTGAAGCCTTAGGTTATACTTGAGCTGCTCACCAGAGTTAAAAGTCAAATTGCTGTGTCTTCACTGCTGTTTTAACCAGAGTTAGTTAACCTGAGTTAAGAACATGCTTTTTTTTTCTCTTCAGTATGAACATACCCTAAGTGACTGCAAAAGCCGACCTCTGTATTCAGTATGTTGCCTTGGTTTTAATTAACAATCTTTCCATTTTCATAACTTCATTCTTTGTCAGGAATTTTCTGCAGCTTATTTGCTGAAGTGGCTGTTCTAGCATATGCATATGTAAGGAATCAGATCCTAAGTAACTCAATGTTACTTGTCCGAATAACTTTATGGTTGTCCCAGGAGCTGGACAATATTTTTATTTTTTGTATTCTGTTTGAAAGACAAAAGTAGTTTCTGTAACACTGCATATTAAATATGAAGGTCAACATGTTAATTGTTTTAAACATTTAAAATGTACCATAACTGCAGAAAAATGGATACTAGAACATTTTAGAACAGCAGCTTTGCAGTAACACCCCTCCTGACTAACTGGGTTAAATTTTGGGGCTAATTGAATTGCTATAATACTTTTGACACACTGATAAAATCTGTGGCAAAGAATGAATAAAGAGCTAATGTTTGCTTTAAAAATACGATTATTGGTGGAAATTGCTTTTAGAAATTAACAGCATAGAAGATATAGTACTTTTAAATTAAAAAGGTTTCAGAGTAGCAGCCGTGTTAGTCTGTATCTGCAAAAAGAACAGGAGTACTTGTGGCACCTTAGAGACTATGCTCTAATAAATTTGTTAGTCTCTAAGGTGCCACAAGTACTCCTGTTCTTTAAATTAAAAAAGCAGTGTAACTGAGGTTTGTTTAAAACTGTTCCTCATGAGCTTGGTTAGAATAAGAAATACTGTATTTTACAAAATATTACTACAAGTCCCTGAATACAGATCATGAAATGGTGACTTGTCAGCTACCTTAGGTTCAGATGTCACTGTATGGAGGGTGCTTGGATTATGTCATTAGCTTGGAGGCTTTGTAAACAGCCAGGGGCTTCTTTTGTTTTTTAAATAAGAGGGCAATTGTTGCCTATTATAGTCCTGAGCATGTGGTCAATTTGTGAAGGTGTTTTATTTCGATTAAATACTTTAGTCCATATTCTGTCATCCGTGTGTGGACAACCCACATTTATGCCAGCCGGAATTATGTATGAGGAATGTGTATGTACTTATAATTATGCAACTGCACAGGAAGAATAGGGAAAAGATCATTTGATTGATGCCAAGGGTCACGAAAAAACAAACAAAATAATATAAAACAACTTCAGCTTCAAAGCAGTTCTCAAAACCAATAACTGTAATTACCTTGTAGAAGCCTCCAAGGGGACCGTATTTTATTGGCACCATATGACAATGAGACTGGATGCTTCAGGTCAAAAGGGCAGATGCTCTGGGATATTGTGACAGGGAGATAAATTAATACAGTAAACCTCTTATAGCAAATTCGGATACAGCAAAACTGTTCAGAGTGATGTAGAATTAAAGTTATGCCTCTTTGTGTATGATGTCTTATTTAGATTGTAAGTTCTTTGGGGCAGGGACTGTGTTTTAACATGTTTTCACAGAGTACCATTTTCAAAAGTGCCCAGATGACTTAGGGCTTGTGGCAAACTGGAGTGTAAATCTGCCCTGCCGTAGCCTGTCACTCATTAAATGTCCAGGTGGATCCCGCTGATGTGCACTGAAAGTTCCATAGTGTGCTTTGATCTACTCCTATTTTGAAATTAGACTAGCTCAAAACGCACTGTGGAACTTTCAGCGTGGGCCACAGTAGTCACATGGGCACTTAGAGTGCAGCAGGCTACTGCAGGGTACATTTATACCACATCTTGCCATAAACTAAGTGTTGGTGTAGACATGCCCTTAGGCTCCTACGTCATTTAGCTTTTGAAAATGTTAACCACAATATCTAGGGAAATCTTGACTGGGGCCTCTTAGCCCAACCAACCAATCAACCAACCAAACAGGACATACACACTCACGCGCACATGCACAGACACACACACCTATCAGCTAGATTAACTCCGATATGTTAATATTATTTCATCTCTTTTTTTCCCTTGTGCTGTCCTCTAAATTATGGTACTATAAAGATCTGATATAGTATACAAAGGATGCCTTATAAAAATAAATGGTATAGTATTGCTTCTGTATACCACTCACTAACAGTTTTATTTTTCCTGTCTTAATGGCAAAACAATTCATTCTTTTTCTTAGTCTGATTCATTTTCCAATAAGATACTGATGTCATCCTAGACCTAAAAGCTCTGCATTTTGTGCAGCCAAGGAGCAATTAGGTTACACATCCATTTCCTCTCATTTTCCCCCTCTTTCCTTTCACTAAGAAGAGCCATTCTTTGGCTTAATGAAAAGAACTTGTTCTAGTGGTCCTGTTGTTGTGTGCCTTTTCACTAGGTTATGTTGAACTACCTATACACAAGCCTGAGTTGGTACATTACAGCAATATTCCATTACAATGTGGCACTTAGGATCAGTTCCTAGATGTCTGAAAGATCCTCCGGGATTCAGCTAACGATGTTGGATTACCTCTCTCCTATCAAAATATTAGAAGGCAAAGGAATGTTTGCCTCAATAAACAAATGCTTAATATTTGTTCCAGGTTTAGTTGGAATTCTAGTGCTTTGAGAGACTAGAACCAAACAAAGGCAAAGCAGCTCAGGCTCAAATAAACCTAGCAACATTAGGAAATGTTGACAGTCTGTGGCCTAGTGTAACAAACTGTAGGATATACAGAAGACTGTAACATCCTGTCTCTCCCTGCCCTCAGGCTGAAATTAATTCCTGTGCAGAAGTCTTCAGTGGACCTTAAGTGGTGCACCGGGCCTCAGTGCATTTAAACCTATACATGTATTGACTTCCTTTTGATAAACTGTGCCAAGGCTAAATTTGGCAGTATGGTCCAATACTGCCAGATGCTGAGTGCTTCCATCTTCCATTGAAGTCAATGGGAGCTGAGCTCCCTTAGCAGTTTACAGGGTCTCACACTTAGTGATTTAACTATACCCTCTATTACGGTTGTTGGTAGAAATGGCCCAATACTCCAGACTTGGGATCCAGATTAGGAACCAAACTCCAGTACTCCAGCTCCAAAACCATCCATTGTCAGTCTTGTGTGATACAATGAGCTACCAGCATTTGAAAATCCGTTTTTTAGTTCATTAAATATTATGCGTCTCTTGGTAACAGCTGTGTAAGGTTGGGGAGAGGTAAGGAGTTTAATAACAAAGGAAGACCTGGGACATTATGATTTCCCAAGTATACTGTTTCCATAGATAAAATTATGCTTGCAGGAAAGTGAATCTCAATTTTGCCACTGAAATTCATAATTAAAAGAAGAAAAAATCCTAGCCCAGGCACTGAGTTATGCCTTGCAGGGACTCGTATATTCTGCAACACTAGAAAAATTGTAACTCAGTGTTTTATTTTTTAGCAGCATAAGGAGCCTGGAGGGTAACAGGGGATTATATGTTTTTGGAATCCTATTTTTCGCTCAGGCTTTCAAATTGAACCCTGTTAGTTTTTATTTTTCCTTATTTGCCTCTAAAGTCACAGAAATGAGAAAATATTTCCCCTATATACTAAGGCAAGGCAGCCTGAAAGGTAAGCTCATTCTGTAAAACTTTTTATTTTAGTTTGTACAGATTCCCCCCAACAGATGTTTAAATTAAGAAGCCATAGAATTCTCACTTTCAGATTTCCCATCTATGCTAAAATAGGTATATCTCCATATATTTATTTATCTCATAGAACTGGAAGGGACCCTGAAAGGTCATTGAGTCCAGCCCCCTGCCTTTACTAGCAGGACCAAGTACTGATTTTGCCCCAGATCCCTAAGTGGCCCCCTCAAGGATTGAACTCACAATCTTGGGTTTAGCAGGCCAATGCTCAAACCACTGAGCTACCCCTCCCCCCTCTGCTAATAATAAAGGAAAATAATTTCCCCTGGATTTATGAATTTATTATTAATAAGCTACAGTACTTTTTATATAGTGATTTTTATCCCAGTGGATCCCAGCGCACTCTTCAAATTGAATTATATATTGACTATTGAATATATATGCACACTGAATAACGGAATAATATATATATTATATATTATAATTACTCAGTTATATATTTACTCATATATATTAACTGAATAAATCTATCTATCGATATTTATTTTTGTATGTATATATGTATGTTTCAGAGTAGCAGCCGTGTTAGTCTGTATCAGCAAAAAGAACGAGGAGTACTTGTGGCACCTTAGAGACTAACAAATTTATTTGGGCATAAGCTTTCGAGGGTTAAAACCCACACACAGAGAGAATATGATGCATCAGCAGCCAGAAAAGCCAATGGGAAAAGTGAGTTAATAAAAGAGCTGAGCTATAACAGCACTCAGAGAAAAGTAAGTGTGTGTGTGTGTGTGTGTGTGAGAGAGAGAGAGAGAGAGAGAAATGACTTGAGTAACATTGAAGTACAACCACCATTGAGGTAGATGAAGCATCTAAAACAGCACATGGAAACACTATTGTTCAGGGAAGTAAAGACTATTATGTTGTCAAAGTTAGACTCAGGACTCCTAGTTTGTCAGACCACTCTGTTTTATTAGCACAGCGTTCTGCTAATACATTCAGATAATGTGAGCCCCCATGCAAGATTCAAACAGTCTTATTTATACAGATAAAAGGGTGCAAACTAAACAAAGGGACAGAGAGAGCAAAATTGTAAAATTTGCATGGGGCACAATATGCATATCCTGCTTCCTTATTAACTTTTATCGATCTAAGGTTAATGCTTCACCAATTGCCCTTAAGTGGGGCAATTCATTAAGCAGTTAATGTCTGCTTTCCTGCCACATGGATTGCAGCATTTCTCATTTCTACTTAAAGGTACATACAGCATTCTTTAATTCATTCTATTTCTTTAATATAATTCATTTCACTTTCACAATATCTAATTGGAACTTCATAGAGGCTTTAGATAGGCAGATGTGATATAATCCAAAATGGAATTTTGTCAGGTCACCAAAGTTAAAATCCTTACTCATATATGTAAATATAATTACATAATTATAATTAATGGAGATATCCCATCTCCTAGAGCTGGAAGGGACCATGAAAGGTCATTGAGTCCTGCCCCCTGCCTTCACTTGCAGGACCAAGTACTGATTTTGCCCCAGATCCCCAAGCGCACACACACACAGGCCATCAGATCTTTGATAAACAGGAGATCAGAACCTCAGTTTTACATCTCTATGGAAGGATGTCCTCTGTAGCAGCACAGTGGTCCCTAGCATCACTGTGAGGGATTGATTTTAGTACTGAATCACCAACACCACTTCCTTCAACACTTGTATGTTTGGAGATGCATCATCCTTGCACACTGTACAGCCAACATTGCTTAGCTTTTCAGATACCAATCTGAGATCATATAACTGCATTCATCTGCTACCAAATAATACTTTTAACATTTAGCTGTGTATGCCCTAAGACCTGTGTATAATTACCAAAGCTAGGCCAGCATGACTTAATAACTGTTCAGAGCAAGAGCACAAAAGTTTCCCACCTGTCGTTCCCCATCATATCTATACTGTCCTTCCCAGTACATACAATAAATGAACGTTCCTATATACACAGACGTGGATAAGACTTAAAGGCCAGAAACCATGTGGTTAAACCAATCATTGAAGACAAGGAACACATAGAAAGCTCCTGACAAAGGAAGCTGGCAAGCGAGTCAGCAACATGTTTGGGTTTAGGAGCAGAAAATACTGTCATGTTTACTTCCTGGTTGGTGGAGAGACTTAGCAAATGATGAAAGTGAGATACTTTTTTTTTTTTGAAGGCAAAAGCAAGATTACTTTGTCTCTTAGCTTCCTGGCTGGAGGCTTTATAGGAAAGTGGTAATGCTAGCAGAGTGTTGAGAGTGAGGCTGGAATAATAATAATGAAAAGAAACTGCATTTGTGATGGGAATGGGAAGAGCCTCCAAAATTTCACCGTGAGGACTGTTTGCTATGCCACTCCTGCATATATCTGGTCTCCTGCCTCTCTTTGGCACATCTGATAGGTTCTTCCCATTTAACTCACATTTAATGTCCCATTTAACTCCCTTTGACTCCATCTCACACAAACATCTTCATCTTTTCTCGTGCTATCCCTATGCCTGCAATATGTTCCCTGTGTCTGATGCAACTACATACTTGACAAGAGGAGAGGGACCACAGAAAATCTACCTATGGATAACTGCAAATGCATTGCATATGCTTTCAAAGTAGAGCAATGACAGGCATCCAGGCAAAGGAAGTGGATGACAGAAAATGAAGGGGTAGATGCATCAGATGTGTAGGATGTAAGTAATGGATGGAGTAATATCCTACTTCATCCCCATAATGTAGTAACACAAAGTACTGAATGGACATCACAGAAAATGACACAAAAATATTCCCAAGCTCAAATAAACCTAGCAACATTAGGAATAGTATGACAGTCAGTGGCCTAGTATAACAAACTGTATGCTATACAGAAGACTGCAACATCCTTTCTTCCTTCTGCAACTAGAAAGGGGAAAATCAAAATTTCAAAGAACAGTGAGCAAAGAATAGCTGCTTTTGAACTCTCATGTGATGGAAATTTTTCCTTGAAGCATTTTGTTCTAAAAGACTAGGAGCAGAGAAGGGAAAAAAACAGCAGGGTCCACATCATGCAGTATGATTAATTGTGGCACAACGGGAGGGGAGATACTGGTTGGCTGCGGGTAGCTAGTTGCTAAAAAACAGAATGTATATTAATTCGCTTATTCAAAGTACCCCTTTCTTCCAGTGTAAATAGGAAAGGATTGGGTCACTATTACTACCAGTGTATGGGCCAAATTCTAATTCAATGGAAGACTTGCATGTCTATCCAATGGCAGAATTTATCTTGCTGGCATTTGAAAACTCTTTAACCCCTTTAATAGATTGCCAGTTAAATTTATTTAGGTCTCTTGAAGACTAGTGGACTGCAGAAATAGCCTGTGAAAGTGCTTACCTTGTTATTCTTAAATAAAAGTTAAGATTCTCCCATAATCATATAACTCCGGGACCTGTGGAAAACACCAAAGATCATGAGAGTGGATGAAGTTGTGAAGAAAGGAGGGGTTTTTGGTTGATGTGCTTGTTTGTTTTAAATCACTGGCTTTCTTAACCAAAAGGCTTGAATTAAACAAATTAACTTTTTTTGTTTCTGAGCTTTGGGAAGAGAAGTTTAAGGGTGTAGTGAATTGCATTAGCTGAAGCATCAGAGAAGCCTGTAGAATGCCAGAGTGTAGAGATGTTCCTAGTTGTAGGTCTATCACTTCTTGCACAGCTTTATTCAAGGTAAGGGAAGCAGATAATCTTTGTGGCACACTACTTTGTACGGTTGTAATCCCACTTTCCTACTTAGATGAAAAAATATGATTCTCTCGGTGTCTTTTTCTACTGTTAGCCCATAAATGTTTGCAATTAAATTCTCAAATGAAATATCTCTTAAGCAGGGCTATCATAAGAACATAAGAACTCCCTCACAAAACTCCCCTGTTAGCCGCTCCTGGTCACTAAGGAGCGGACTTTATAAAGCCCTGGTCTTCCTGAGTAGTCCCGCCCTCCTGGTTAAGGGTTGATGGGTGCTAAAAGGTTTAGGGATGAAAGTCTCCTTAAGAAGCTCTCAGCCTTGCTTAGCAGGCTGCTAGGCTCAGCACACACATGCTCAGCACACACACGGTCAGCACACGGTACCCCAAACAAACAGATTACACAGTATATTTCAGTCAAGCAGCAAGTACACTACAAACACACAGCCTACAGACAACAAACTTACTCCAAGGGTCACGTAATTGCTCTTCCTTCACCAGGAAAACTCCTTCACAAAACTCCCGTTAGCCGCTCCTGTCCCACCCAGCCCCTGCACACAGCGCTCGCTGGCACTGGCGCAGCCCGCTGAAATCCCCGTTGGACCAGCGGGCGTCTCCCGGGGGTTTGTGGTGCACGGAGCAGCACTGCAGCTAGGGAATGGTTCCAGGGCGGGTTTCCTCCCTGCCCCAGAGCCACCCCCCAGCCAGCTCACAGGACAAGCTGGGGCTGGGGCTGCGGCTGGGGTTTGCTTGCACTGTGACGCTGAGGGCTAAGGACAGTGGTCTTCGCCCAGCTGGACGTTAACACGGCTGGTAGTTTAAACGTCACCAGAGAGCAGGGAAATGCTTCTCAGGGTTACTGATCCCCAGAAGGCTAAGCAGGAGCCAGGTAACTGGGGCTATTCCCAGCATGTGATCTCTGCCCAGAGTCATGAAGCATGGGTTGTCTATTCTGCTGGGTGATTCAGATAATTTGCCCACTCCTTTAGGCAACTGGCACAGAGATTGGCTAGATGATTTAATGTCCTTTCTATCTCAAACTTTTGGGATTCTGTGGTGCAGCTGTAGCATTCAGGAATTAAAATACTAAATAAAATCCCCAATCCTGCAAACACGTGCCTGCTTAAGTATTTGCAGGAGCAGGGCCTAAGAAATTAAAAATAAAGATGTATTTTAAATGAAACCATGGTGCTATGGATAAATCTTTGCTAAATAAAATGACCTTTATACCACCCTCCCTCCCACCCTGCAACCCCACTGCAGGGAACTGGTAGTTCTTGGGCTAGGAGGTGGGGACAATTCAGACACTGGAGCTCTAGATGATATGAGGTGTGTGAAGCAGTTTGAGCCCTGAATGCTCTTAAGATTGAAATTTCCCCTCTCTCTGAATCTACCGAATGTCACTGGACATAAGACCCAGTTCTTTTAGGTCTTTGAACAAGGAAGCTAAAACTTTATGATCTTGGAGCTGCAAGTTCTTGGTCTCTTTTGACTTCAGGTAGTTCAACTCATGTTATTTTATCAAGAGGTGGGCTAGTAAACAGAATCCCTCTGCCTACCTCCAGCAACAACAGATTTCAGCATGGTAACAACCAGCTGTGTAATTGAGACCAAAAGCTATAAAAATGTTGCACTCTTACCGTACATCGCTCCAAATGACAATCTCTTATTATGTGAAGAAAGGGAAGTCGTGTAAAAACGTATGGCTCCATAATGTTCTTTCACATAGTACAGCATGTGACCATACAAAGAGAAAGTTAATGGCTGTAGCTTTTAGCAGTGGTATTTGATGATACAATAACGTATTAGATGTAAGAATAAAGATGCAACTGTCACATGTTGCCTGTATTGAACTCATTTTAAAATATACAGAAATTAGTTGCAACATCTATATAGTATACAGAAACTAATTTACACCATGTCACTTACTGAGCTATGAATTTGCCCCTTTTTTTATGCTGATCAATAATGTTCTTTCCTGTGATTTGCATAAATATTGGTATAACTGGATCACAGTGTTTTGACCTTGCTACAACAGAGTGGATGACTTGCAGCTTTACTACCATTGAAAGCAGCACTTTCCAGTGGAGGCTAGTGAGAAAGCAGGAAGGCAGTAAAACATGTACAGCTGTGTTTGTTGCCAATATACAGTCAAGAGTAAAGTTCATGTTGTAATTTAACTGCTTCTACTAAGGAGCCTTGACTGGGATCTTCCAAATTTTCACATAAAAACTTGGTTTAAAAAGAAAATAAATAAATAAATATATTTTATATATAAAACTTACTTGCTTGGGGATTAGAGGAGAGACAAGTTGTAATGAAGGTGTAAGGTAGCAGGAATAATAGTTCTTTCTAAATTCCCAGGAAAGGGAAGGCAAATATGGTTTTGTTCTATCAGCAATAGTGACAAATGATAGAAGGAAAGGGAAAAGGTGTGAGCCAAATGTTATGTTTGCATGTGAAAAGCTCTAACTGACTTAACAAAAGAGGGGCCCCTTGTTTTCAGCTATTCTTATTTTATTTTAAAAGCAACCTAAGATGGCATTGCATGACATAGAGAAAGGTTGTGATCAACACTTACGTCTCTGTCCAGAAGAATTTGCAGTCTATACCCGCAAAGGTCATTCCTAGTCAGAATTATGTCTTTTGGTCCTCCCACCATATTCTGTGCAGTAGCAGCAATATTTCTGATTTTGAGATAACTTCTTAGTATTAATTTAAATTCCATCAGTTCAGTTGTTCTGAGAATAGCAAGGGGCATCTTTTGCTATAGGACAAGAGGGGCAGTTCCCCACCCCCCACAACTTTCTCATAGCTGTACATGTTCCATGATGTCTTCCACTTTTAGCCCACTTTGTGCCTCCCACCAGACTTTGCAGGTTATAATATAATCACATATATTGTTCTATACACTGACGCAACTTTGCCTTCCCCTTTCACCATCCACCCAAATTTTTCTGAAATGGCATTCCTTAGAATAATTCAATCCCAACAGAGAGGGGAAGTTGGGTCAGAGGAGTAGAATAAATAACACAGGGAAAAAAGCCAATCCCTTTGGGCTCCAAAGGTGGTCTGTCTGTGGTTAATTCAAGGAGGATGACTAATTAGTTCGTGGCAAACAGAAGTCCCAATGCAAGTTCCAGATGTCTTGTGTCACTGATCTCTCCAGATGTCTTGTGTCACTGATCTCAGTGTGTTTGTTTCAAGAATACAAATGGGATCGGATTCAGTTATATACCAGATTGGTCTATTTAAATACATATGTACATAGTATAACATATAGAATATATATATATATATATATATATATATATATATATGTATAACATATGTAATACTTTTGCTCCCTCCCCTGCAATTTAATTATGACCTTTATCTCTTTTGGTTTGAGGGAGATTTCATATGCTTATACTCTGCTTGTAATGTTATAAACAGGGATTTCAGCAAGGGCAGACTCCTGTTTTATCAGGGACCAGCTCAAAGAGACCTGCAGGAGTAGAGAGGAGAAAAGCTCAACCTTCTATCAGAGGGCCAGAATCTGCTCTCCTGACTCATGTTGAGTAGCACTTTACTCTGTAACTAATTTCAGTGAGGCCTTCCAAGGGAAAAGGGGTAGAATCAGGCTTATAGTGTGTGTGTGTGTGTGGGGGGGGAGTTGGATATCCCTCCACTTTTGAGAAGGAAGGAGGGAAGCTGAATCTGGCCAGTCCTCTCCCTCTTCTCTCTCCTGTGTTCTAACATGAATACAGAGGCCTGGGTGCTAGTGAGAAAGAAGCCATGAGGCCACACACAGTTGTATTCAGAGCAAAAGAGCTTTGGGTTGAGTGTCTGGATCGTGTGTGTGTGTTCAAAGCCAATATATAATTATGGTTTCCTCAGAAATGAATCTGCTGTAGGATGGTGAGCTCACTCAGACCACAGTGTACCAGTGACTAATATTCATTATGGCAGGAAATTTCCACTTCTTCAGAATCAATCTCTTAGCAATAAGTAATGCTGTAAGTAGAAACTGGTTGTTGGATGCTACATTTTGTCTTGGCCACGTTCCAGCCTGGGTAATTACATTCTGCCTGTCATACCTGCATTGAAGTTGGCATTATAAACTTGCTATTCTATACTGTTAGGGTTGCAGTGCACTGTTTTGTATCTGTTGCATGCACCCCACAGGTGGCTGCACTTCAGCTTGTCAGAATGGTTCCAACAGTTATGGCTGTCCAGTCAGTTGATAAAACACTTTGGAATTCATTTGGATAAAAGTTGTTGCATAAATGGAAGCTCTTTATCCACTTTAGTGATTTCACCTGGCCTGGCACAAATAATAGTGAAAATAGCATAGATTCATTCCTGCTTCTTAAAATGCTTGGTCCTACACTATTAAAAGCTATTAGCTAATGACCTAAACTCAGCAGAGAGATTGTTTAAGGAACTGGAGAACACTTAAGAACATCTATCATACATTCTAATAAATCTATTCACTTCTTACACTTGGGCAAAATTACCTATGAAGGGCTTGCTAATTATCAGTGATATTTATGCTCAAACAAAGACATTCTCTCTCACGGTCTTCTCGTTCCTTTGTACTTGATCCTGCAATGAAATCATAATGGTGATGCCAAGGAAGAATGATCTTGTTTTTCAGGCATAAGGCTGGGATTCAGAGGGTCTTGTTCCTTTCTCAGACATCCTGCCTTTGGATGTCTTTCTAAAATATGTGCTCTAGTTCAGCTACAAATTATTGGGCATAATGCAGTAATGACTGGCCTGTCTCTGGTCTGTGCTATGCAGGAGGTCAGACCACATGATCAAAATGGTCCCTCTGGCCTTAAAATCTATTAATCTAAAGTGCCCATTAGTATAACATCTATATTTGGTGATCTTGGAGCTGTCCAGGCCAGAAGAGATACTGCTCATATCTCCAACTCCTTCTGTTTTATGAGAAAATCCAAACAAAAGTCATGCAACTACTCAAACAATTACTATGCTTCACTGCTCAATCTCTCTGTTTGGGTCCCCTCAGTTCCCCTTTCTGTGTTTTTATGCTGTTGTGCAACTAGATTAGAGACACCTTAGAGCAGATACCTGGCCTTCCTAATGGTTTTTAAAGTGCTTAACTCACTGTGGATATATCCAAATATTCTCTTTTCACCTTGGCAGGCCTGGCTGCATGGGATGACTTCTCTCTGGCCCTCCAGGAGGAGGGGGTCAAACTTAACCTTATGCAATCAGGGCTTTAAAATATTTTTTTATATATTGAAGGACAATCAATGTCAGGTATTTTAATTGTTTATGTTTATTTTTATGTTTAAATGAACTTTTGATTTGTTTTATTGCCGTCTTTATGTGAAGTGCCAAGAATTCCATGGCAGATAGGGGCTTAGTAAATAAAATTTATTATTAGGGTTCTTTCTGTGGCTGCTCCTTATAAACACAGGGCTTTGACTTTGTCTTCATGAGAAGAGCCAGGAAGAACTTTCTGGGCTTGGATTCCAACACACATTCGATACCTTCAGTAGCTGGCCGTGGGAGTAGAGAGAACTATGTGGAAAGCTCATTGCCTTTTTGGTATAACAGCGTCTCTTGTTTTTCATGACTATTCCTAGGTGAAAAATCCCACCTGTCAACAAAATGTTTGAGACTCACAAATGTATCTCTGCTGTTAGAAACAAGATATATTTTTAGCTATTTAAGGATTAGATGAGTGTTTAACTTATCTAATGAGTTTTGCTTTTTAAATGTGAAATGTTTGGATGGAAGTGCAAACTTTCAGGCTCTGCTTCACAAGTTGTGTTGGCTGTTTACATGAGCCAATGGTTCATAGCCTAAAAAAAGCATGCTTTCTCATCATTTGATATTAATGATTCGTACGTATTTGGAAAGTCACTCCAGCACTGAGAGAGTGCTCATACATTGCATCTTTTCAGAGTTTACTTGAAAAAAAGAAGTTATGTCAGAAAGATCAAACATCTCTGTTTCCCTTTCCATGGAGTCACTCTGAAAATATTTATAAGCACTCATACTTTTCAGAATTAATGTGCTACATAAGGGTGGTTTATCTTTAACCTTGTTGAAGCCGGGCATCCAGGCTACGCAGAGCTGTCTACAATGGATCCTACTCAAACTCCATGTAAGGATTTGTCCTTGCAGTTAAATGTTTGCTATATGGTGTGATTTACTTGAGTAAATGGAAAAGGGAAGAGCTTTAGATACATTCAAAATATACTAGGAGAAATGTAATGGATGGCCCAGTTTAAGAATTCCATCAGAGAGAAACATTTTACATTGCAGACAGATACACGACTGCAGGGACCTAGTCTACAGGAAAGGTGCATTAAACCATTTATGTTGCCCTGTGGGGCAGAAATTGCACACAGCTTTTCAGGATTGAGCATACTTAATCAGTCCAGTGTAATGATTATTACTGAACAAATCAGCTTTGGTACTCTGGATGTCTTGATGTTTACATATTTTATTGAGTAATGTCAGAGGCAAACAAAACCATAAAATACAGTTAACAAGCAAGAACAGTTTAAACAGTTATAAAAATAAAACATAAGTCTAATGGCGTGCAGAAAAGTGTAGAACTAAACTTACAGTAGACCTAAAACTAAAATGGGATCAGATTTAAGGGAGCCTTCTAATATACTTTCAAAAAACTCATTCCTGCAACATGCAAAAGTGTCTTCACAGTCATAGAATTCCTGGGGGGAGAGGAGGACTAAAATGTAGCTAGCAAGAATAATTTTGACAAATAACTGGAAGTCTTCTCCCTTCCCCAAAGTGGGAACAGCTGATTCCATGAGGTCTTGGCCATCTTTTTAATAGGAAAATTGATTGGGAAAATTGCAATGAAACAAACAAGTTTCTAATCACTTGATCTAAGGTAAAATGTGGCTAAATCATTACTACTATATTTTGTATAAACATCTGAATATGATATAGCTAAGCAATATGTTTACATAATCAGCCATGTTGTCAGCTAGATGATGTCTATCAGGAATCCAGGAATATAAGAGCTGCAGGCACAGACACGGAACAGCAGGTTTTTTTTATGTTTTTTTTGTTTTTGTTTTTTGACAGACTTTCTCCACTTCTGCCTACTCCCCCTCTTGAAATTTTGGTTTGTGTGTACATCTGTGTAGCACTTACACTCCTTCTGAGAGCCAGAACTCTGTGGAGAGTGTGTATCAGATCATCTCTGAAGACTCCTGGGGTGAAATTCTGGTCCTGTTGAAGTCAATGTCAAAACTCCCACAGACTTCTCTCTTGCTGTTCTCTTTTGTTTTGATTCTCCACTGCCTTGTACCTTATATAGTTATTTACATGGGTAAGGTGCTATCCAATCCGAGATTTCCACCCACTGGTATATTGGTGGTACCATTTCACGTCCACTGTGAGGAGGTGTAAGTGACTACACATGGTGCTAGGTATTTCCTGTTGGAATTACCAGGGGAATGGTAGCCTCTAGATTTTACACAACTGTCTAGTGGATCGGTGAGAATTTTAAAATGCTGCTCTGAAATTGCCTCATTTAGCATATGTAATCAAGAAGAAGTAAATTTCTCTGTAGTCATCCGAAAAGGCAAGATTTAAAAAAATCACTGCAGGTTGCATTTTAAAATTATATTAGTATAATATGTTCCCCTTTCATAACCTTTGCTTAAAGAGATTTGGGGAATTAATAATTTATTTCTCTCTCCCCTTGTTTTGAACTGGTCTGGAGTCCTTGTAAAATCCTTTCCATTCTCCTCGCCCATCAGTGGAAATGCAGCACTTCATTCACTTGAGCGATGCACTAGACATGCTATTGGCATTCCCAGAACTCAAAAGAAATGTTATTACAGAGTGAGATTGTGCATCTGGCAGGGCTTTGGAGCTGTGCTCCGGCTCCACTCCAGCTCCAGGCAAAAACCTGCAGCTTCACTGCTCCGCGCTGCCATCTCTTGCAATTTTATTTCAAGACTTATACATTTTGGTGTGTTTCTTAATGCCCCGGCTGCTGGAGACAAGTGATTAACTAAAAAATATCAGCTGTACACTTTTCAAAGAAGGAAATAATGTATGGAAGGAACTTTGAAGATGACAAGCTGGAGAAGGATATGAATGGGACATTCAATGCAAGCAGCTTGGGAAGAGGGGTAGAAGAGGGGAGAAAGGAGTATGGGTGGGGGAGGAGGCATTGGGGAGCCATGCAGAGATTTTAAAAGTGGGATGAAGAAGTATGCACTTGTTGTGGAAAGTAAGAGGTGACAAACAGGCTGAGGAATCTGAAGGAGGGTGTGAAGTAGTCATAATGGTGGGAGAGGCAAATGGTTTTAGCATTTGATATAGATGACAAGGGTAAGGGGGACTTGAAATGGAGAGCGTGCAGCAGTTGATCCAAAAGAGCTACCAAGGCCCCTGGATTTTAGGGTAAATATTGGTGAGATTGCAGAGGAAGAAGTGATGAGGTGTCTAGAGTTTGGATAAAGGGGAGAAGGAGAGACAGGAATTGAACTGATGGAAGGGACAATCACTCTGTGAACAAGGATGGGAAAGACAGAGAGGAGAGTTTGGCCGCAAAGGTATAAAGGCCAGTTTTAGCTTTGCAGAGTTTACGAAGACAGTGGGGCATCAGGGTGCATATACCAGAGAGGCGGCTAAGCATGTAAGGAGGAGAGGTCAGAGCAGAGGATAAATTTGGCAGTTGTCGCAACAGGAGAGACAGCAGTTAAAGTTGTGTCAGCAAAGGAGTGGGTGTCGTTGCCATAAGAAAGCATGTAAAGAAAGAAGAGGAGGGGACAGTGGGACAGGAGGGGCAGCAGCTCATGCTAAAAAGCCAAGGGAAAGGAGCCAGATCGAGAGGGAGGAAATGGGAAAGAACTACTGTCTGGGTCTCTTCCGACAAAGAACTAAAGTCCTTTGGCTCTATCGGTGTTTGGGCCCTTGTTTTGTTTTTTATACATCAGAGAAATATGGTGCTTGCCTACAGCATTATTTGCTTATTTGTATAATATTTAAATGCCAGTTGTAGTTTACACTCTTTTGACCTGATGCTGTTAGCTGCTTTTGTGCATGGAACTCCCGTAGATTTCAGTGGGAGCACTGTATGTAGAGTTGCTATGAATTTGATTCCTGAGGTCACAATACCCTGCAGTGTAGACTGTCCTATGTTACATGTAGGTAGGGTGACCAGACAGCAAATGTGAAAAATCGGGACAGGGGTGGGGCATAATAGGAGCCTATATAAGAAAAAGACCCAAAAATCAGCACTGTCCCTCTAAAATCTGGTCACCCTACATGTAGGGCATGATATTGCTTCTGCTGAAGGAGAGTCTCCTGTTGAGCAGAATCAGGCCCATAATGTTAGAACTTGCTCACTCAATAGAATTGTGCAATAAAATAAACCGGTCCAAAATTGTAAGCCCCAACTTCAGGAACATTACAACAACACTCTGAGCACTTGCCTATAAATCCAGGAGAGCGGAGCTGGTATATGCAAAGATAAAATGCAGGATGTGTTGGTTTTTGCCTTGGTGCTTCATACAATAGCTGTTTCATGTCTTGACCTAGTTACTATGAATAGTAGAATAAAAATATATTAATGACCCAGTACGTGAATATCTTGACAGTAACTAAATGAAGCCCTATTTAAACTATTCACTGGGTTCACCAAAGGATACAAAATCTCTTGCTTTAAAAGAATGTCTGAATAAATGAATTCTGTTCATTGAAACTGGTGGTCAGAAAACAAATAGTTCTAGCCATTACTTTATTTCCATATCCACAGAAAAAAGGCATATCAAAATAGAGCAAAGTTTATATACAACAGATTATTATTAGGACTACTCAGCTACTTTTGAATATTAACAAATGAGATTACCATTAATTCAGAGATTAATTTCATTAATGTTGTAACAATAATAATAAGGAAGCATATTTTTAACATTTCAACTGGGATTTCATCAGGTCAAGCAGGCTAAATAAGGTTGTAGTGAGTCAATACTTGGATGGGAGACTTCCAAAGGAAGAGCAGCATTGGTATTCTGTAGGTGGCATTGTCCCCCCAGAGTCAGTACAGGGCCAGGCGAGTGCCAGAACCTTGTGGAGGTTGTGATCACTAGTGACCATTTAAAAATCATATGGCACTTCTTCACATGTCAAGTGATGTGAGCTTCAGTGTTCCAGATTAGGCAGTTATGATCTGTTTATCCAATCTGCTCCCTACCTCCCCATCTGCTTTTTTAGTTTCTGTTGGGTACAATATTTTTCTTAGCTTCTTGTTCTAAACTTTTTATAGTGTGTTGTGCTCTAAGACCCTGATTCAGCCACATACTGAATCACATACTTTAAGTTCATGGTTAAGGCCCATTGAAATCAAAGGGACTTAAACATGTGTTTAAGTATTTTGCTGAATCAGGGCCTTAGACACATGCTGTGACACACCCGAGTGGCTTACATTTCCATATTGGAAGAAATGATTTCTGTGTACTCTGTATGTAATTTGTAAAGTGCTGTGGGGCTAAAAGTGCCATACTATGTTCATTGATTATGATTAAATCTGCATCGCGACGTGTCAGTAGGAAGCTGTGCCTAGCTTTCATAATTACACTTTGATTTGAACCTGTTAACCATTCAAAATATTTTCAGGCTTTCTATTAGGAAGATCTTTTTAGACCTGCCTGCTTCCTCACACATACTGAGTCTCCCATTCTCAAAGGTCTCACCACGTGAGAAATCTATGTAGGAGGGAGGGCCATGTCAAACTTCTATTGGACCCAGAAACTCTTCTTTATGTGTCAGGCAATGTGGGTCACTTAAGAAGGATTAAAGATGCTCCTTGTTCACTTTACAGTCAACCCAAGGAGCTCATAACACACGGCCTGAACTAACGGTCATCCTTACGCGTTCTCTGAGTAAGACTATTTTAATAACAGAAATCCCTGTGAAAATGTTTCACATGTCATATGCTCAGCTTTTCATCCTAACTATAACAAGCAACCAAATATTATTTTTTCTTGCTCATCAGACAACCAATCCCTGACAGTAAAATTCTGTTATTTAGGCTCATATGCATTTTTTTCTAATCAAGTTACAGACTGGTGAAGAGGGATATTTTTCTTTCACTCATAATGGAAAAATTTGCTGTATATTCAGTTGACAACTTGCTGAAGTTAAAATGAATGGGCACAGATTGGTGAATCACCAAGTACTCCACCAAAAGACTGTGACTACATAAAAGGGTGTGTGCTGGTGAGTTACCAATTACTCCACCAAAAGACTCTGTTGTGGTATTTAACTTTTCTGGAATAATGTGAACTGAATATTGATGGCCAGAGATTTAGCTGGTGTAAATTGATTGAAGTCAATAGATTTACAGCAACTTAGGATCTGGTCCAATGTTTTTAACTTTGGTTAAACTGCTCTGTCTAGCTACAGTGAAATATTCTTGCAATTTCAGGTTACTTTTCAGTTCCTAACACTGTTGTGTAGTGTTCCAGTGCAGTTGTTCAATATTGACCACATTCCACCCCAGAGTTGCTGGATTTCAGGATGGATGAAATGATAATATAGTTGAAAGTTTGTAAAGTAATTTGGGATCCTTTGGCATGAAAAGTGCTATAGAAATGCAAGATACTGTTTTGTTTTCCGTTATTTTTAGGCAGCAGCCAATTTTTCGGTTTTACCCAACCTAAGAAAAATTGCTATAGGAATACAGACTGGCATTTTAACAAAGGCTTCTCTTACATCATTCTGATTCATCACATTTATTTACTGGAACTATAAAGTAGTATGTTTAGAGACAATGGCAATCCTAGACCCTGCAGAAACCACCTTCACAACTAGAGGCGGTGAGTTGTATGGGCCCATGGTGCCTGGGCTTTAGCAAATTCAGGGCCTCGGGGGGACCGGCACCACCAATGTTCGGGGCCAGGACTCTCCTCCGGCCCCGCCTGCCACCCCGTGCGCCTCCCCTGGAACATCCCCCAGCCCCACCTGCTGCCCTTACATGCCTCCCCCGAGCATCTTTGCCTGCCTTGAGCAGTGGGTGGCTACCCCCTGCAACTCCACGCTGAGCTCCCTCACTAGCCACTGCCGGCTACAAGGGAGCGGTGCGGGGGGCAGGCTGAGGTGGCTGCTGTGCCTGAAGAAGGAGGAGGGGAGGAGGCACATAGCAGCCCACCACCCCAGCAGGCGACTCCGAGGGGGGAGAGGCTTATCCTGGCTGGACCTTCTGAGCAGCAGCCTGGGGGGCTTGGGTGAGTATTGTGCTCGGGGAGGCAGGCCCTCCCCTGGAGCTCGCTGCTGCCAACGGGGAGAGGGCTGGGGGGAGTCCTCCTCTCTGGCCCTCTGGCCCAGCCCCAGGGCGGCCTGCCCGCTGCACCCCAAACTTCTCATCCCTGCCCCAGCCCCACGCCCCGCACGCCCTCCTGCACCCCAACCCTCAGTCCCAGCCTAGAGCCCAAACCCAGCACACAAACTCCCTCCCGCACCCAAACTCCCTCCCAGAGCCTTAGGCAGCTGTGTGTGTGTGTGTGGGGTGGGGTGGGTAGGACTTGGACCCGTTCTGGGCACCACCAAAAATTATACAAACCTGCCACCCCTGCTCACAACTGGTACTAACTAGCTACATTTTTGAAAGTCTCAGAAGACAGTCCAGGGCTTGAATGGGCATGAACTCTATCTTCATCTTGAGAAGATGGTCTCTCCAGGTCCAGGGTGTGTTCATGACATGCAAACAGAATTTAGATAAAAACATAAAGTACTGTTGCTGAAAGGTTGCAATATAACACTACTTTAGTTCTTAAACTTCAGAATGATAACGCAAAACCAGAGATAGACAAAGCAGGCTGCTCCCTAAAGCAGAGAAAGGCAGAATTCAACCCACCATTTTCTAGGCTGGATGTTTCCAGTCTGATCAAATGCTTTCCAATAGACGTCCCTAGGCTGTAGACAGGACCAGGAAAACCCCATAGAATTTAAAATGAGGACAATCTCAACAGTTTTCAATACACCACAGGGTAAGGTACATTGATAGCTAAGCGTAGGGGAAGTTTGTAATATTGCTGGCTTTGCCAAACCTGTTCTGTGGATAGAGAGGAGACATCAGCAGCTTGTCAGTCTGGCACATTTTGCTACTAATTCTAATTAATACCTAACAAAATAAAAATGGATTTTTTATAAATTGCAACCATTGTGATGATACATGCTGTAAACTGCAATTTAAATTTAGTAGCTAAAGTAGCTGTTATAAGCAGTGTTTCAAAGCAATTCACTTAATTACCTGTCAGCACAGACTGTACAGCCAGAATTAGATAGTAAAATAAAAAAAAGCTGTGCTATGCAAATAATCAAACATTCTTCCAATCATTTCAGAAAACTGTGATATTTAACACTGTCCTTAAGCCTATACATTTACACTCTGTCCTATGGTACATGTTGAAAACTTTGCAGAGCAGTTATGGAAGGCTTATGGAGGGATTAAGGGAGAGACTGACTGATTGGAGGCCAGGGGTGATGTGTACAAAGTAAATGGGCCAAATTTAGTGGGAATGTGTGAGATAGATTTACTTAGACTCCACTTATCAGTGTATAAGCTTCCCCATTTTAGATTGTCTTATCAAGAAGAATAATGTTACGGTATAGGGTGTGGCCTACTTTAACTTTTGCCAACTATTGTGATTTTTATCACGAGTATCATCACAAGTACACAATGTTTGGTATTTTTCTTAAAGCTACCACTCCTGGAGTCCAGTGAATATGTGAGAAACTTAGTTTTTTAAGTTAAGTTACTAGCTCTCATGGTTGTGGAGAAAAGCTTGAAAACATAAAATATAAAGGCTCAAACCCTCGATAACACAATTTATTAGTGTGAAATCTTGTATTTTTTTTAGCCAATTTTTCATAATTGTTTTAGTCCTGACTAATGATTTTTGAATGTTTGTGGTTGGCAGGTTGGCAATAATGCTATCTCCTGTTAGTTGCTTTCTTTGCTATACTCCTCTCTGCTGGCTTCAGGATGGGTGTTACACCAGTTTATACTCTGTCCTGGAATTGTCATAGAATTCACAGAAAAGCAATTCTGGGTGTAAATCTGAGAGCCAAATGCACCAGGACTCTACTGGGATATGCTGAGATGAAGAGTCCATCCCTCCCCAGTCCAGCTCTCATACTGACTAGTAAGAGTCTGTTTTTTGGTTGCAGTCTTACTCCATCCCCCTTCCCTCTTGCCCTGGCAAGCAGCAGAAGACGCATCAATGCGGGAGGGACATAGATACTTAATTTCCTTCCCAAATCTGCACACTTCTTCATGAGCCTCCCTCTCTTTGGGTCTCACTGTCCTCAAAGGAACAGAAGAAGGGATCCCACTAACTAGCCCATGGCTAGCAGGGAAGAGCCCAATGGGAAGGGCTAAGACAGCACCTGACAACGGGAGATTTCCCAGGCCCCAGCAGTAGGGCAGACTGAGGGAGTCAAGGAGTGGAGAATTCCACCTGCCAACCGAGTAGTTGATGCATGCCCCACAGAGAACCTAATGAAAGAAGCTGTGGTGGGAAGGACATGTGAAGACTCACTGAACCTTCCCTCTGGCTTTATTGAGAGAAGCAGCCAAGAGAAAGAGGAACAGGAAAGGTGGAGAGGTAGTTAGCAACTCTCAATCTCCTCTTCCACACCACCAGACTCAACAAACTCCTGCTTTGCAACAGATGCTGAATTCTGGTACTGATTTCTCCCCACCTCCATTTCAACCACAGCTACAATTCCTTTAGACTCAGTGGGGCAAACAAAAAGTTGATATGTAAGGTGTGATTTACGCTGTAGGAAGCGTGTGTATGGAAGGCTAGAAGGAATCTAGGTTGGTGTGACCTACATGGTGAAGTGGATTCGAAGAAGGTGCGAGTTACACTAAATTAGACTCCCTCTCGATTCATTTAAATGCCTTTTGAATCTGGGCCAATGTGTTCATTGTCAGCCTTAGATGCATCAGTGTCCTATGCAAAAATGGGTTTCGTGCTCCTTACACAACTCCCCCAAACCCCATATTTGTTTGTCCGTTCTTTCCACCCCACATAAAAGCCTCCTAACTGTGTAATTTCCTCCTAGTCATCTAAGGTGGATATCTTTAGTTCCCAGATACATTGCAGAAATCTTTGCACTGGCTTCAAGAATGCCATACAACACACAGGATATTTGAGTACATCTGAGACACATAAAGACATTTGCTGCACACAAATGAGCAGGGGGTGGCAATACCTCTTAAAGAGTGGGAGGGCCGAAATTGGATGTCTGGATAGAAGTGCTCTCTTAATGAGTGGCCACAATGACAATGGACCCCTGTGCCTCAGGGGAGCATTCCTGTAGCATGTTAAATGGACAAAATGAGCTAGCTACCTTTAAAGTGAAAAGAGTCTCCTCTGATACAATAATGACAACAGCAAATTGCTGGGTTTTTCTCTATGGGGGGAAATAGTCTTGGACATTTGAAACTTTAAGTATGTCCATTAACCAATGTTAAATTCTAGTGGTCCTCCTCTGGGACTCTGTCTGCCATCCATATCCATAGAGAGGAATTCATGAGGAAAAGTGATATTACAATAAATTACAAATGTATTTCATGATGAGAAAATTAAATTGTCCCAGCAAAACAAAACAAAAAACTTCCAAACTTTGAACATTAAATATGTTTATTTTTAGTTTAAGTGCTATACAGCAAGGCAAACTTCAGCACAATAACTCTCCTAATTTGGTAAGCTGTTTAGTGAATAAGAAAAAGTGGGCTAGGTCTGGCCTGTGTCTGTTATTTCTAGGGCCAGAATTAGGGTTACCAAATAGCAACTGTGAAAAAACGGGATGGGGGGGAGGGGTTATAGGTGCCTATATAAGAAAAAGTCCCCAAAAAACTGGACTGTCCCTTTAAAAACAGGGCATCTGGTCACCCTAGCCAGAATGATCCTGTAACTGGAAGGGTAATGAGCTCCGTGTCAGATAGGAGGGAGCACCTTGCTTTGCTCTCAAAGACTGGTGTCCTGGAGTGGTGGGAGAATTCCCACGGCACTGGGTCAATAGGGACAAGTAAAGGGGAGAAGGAATGCTGTAGGGTTTCCTCTGTGATGCCACATCCCCCCAAATCCCATTTTTTTAGAGGAGGGCAAGAGGTGGTAAGTGGTTTGTGTTACATACAAAAAATTCTGACAATCAAGCTAATCCCAGGGGACTGTGTGGTAGATTACCATAGCCTACCTCACAGCATGAAGTCATGAAGTTTCAGCTGCTGTTGTTTTTAAATGAGAGCTGTCATGAGTGTTTATGTACAAGGCTATGAGAGATACAACTGTGGGAAAGGAAGAAGATATACACAGAAGGAGTGTCGAATCTTGGCAAAAAATTATGGCGCACATGGTACCTCTCTTCTCTATCATAAATGAAGCCTATATCTTCATGATATAGTTGTGTTTCTCTCACATGCACACCCATTTACCACCACCAAACAAGGCTCTGTGCAGATATATTTATCATTTGGATGAAAGCCTGCTTCAGCCTGGGAGAAACCTGTTTCTGTTCCTACAAATTAATGCTCCCAGCTCCTTCAGCACCTGTGGGCTTGTGTAAACTGATTCCAGTTTCAGACATTAAGCTAAAAAGAATTAGCAGAGAGCTTCTGGATCTTGTCACATCTGGCAAGTGGATTACGATTTAGGACGCGTTGACCTTTCCCTTCTCTCTCGATGCCCATGTGTATCAAAAAGAAGGGGTGGAGGAATGGCAGAATGAGATGAATATATTTCCTTAAGGTGATTCTTCAAGTACTGAGCTTTTGAACAAGCTGTTCTTAATGCTTGAGTAGTGACCCTTAAATAATTGCTTTAAGATAAAGACTGAGATGCTTAGTTTATTAAAATAATAATCATGTGTGTGGGCGTCCCTTTTTTAAAAAAACAGAAAGGGTTCTCATTAGCATTTTTTCTTTCCTCTGGTTCTCTTCTGCCCCTCCCCACCCCAGTAGAGGATTTTGCTTTTCTTTTGCACTAAACATCTATAGGATAGAGATGGTAAGTTGTCATAAAATCTTTTTTGGCACAAAAGCCTATCTTCTGTTTCTTGTCCCACTTTCCAGTAAACACATATAAATACTAACGAAGCCTTTTAAAAAAAAATACTGGAAAAGCCTTTTCCAGTTAGTAGCACAGTAAATCTCTAGCACTGCATTTCATAATAAAGCATGAGTTACTAAATGCCATAGGAAATGCTTTTGTCTTGATACAACCTTCTCTCACAGTGGTTTCTGAGTGCCTTAATGGTGTGTATGTTTGGGGGTGGGTGGGAAATGTCTTCTTAATAAAATTTCTATTGGAGAGGCAAATAATGGGAACAAAAGGGGTAAGAGCCGTTTGTCTAAAACTCTACTAGGGAGGCTTTTGGTGGAGCCTTAATCTTGTTCTGAAAAATATCTGCACAAGTAATTTGCAGCAATTTGGGGTTGCAGCATAAAGATTATCGGGCCTGATTCTGTGCCCATTGAAGTCAATAGCGAAGCTTCCATGAATTCAGTGGTGCAGTGTCTGGCCCATAATGAGCAGTTGCAGAGTTCAAGAAAAACTGCAGTTGCAGAAATTGAAGCATATTCCTAAAATACACATCCCAGATCTCAAATGGACACCTGCTTTAAAGATGCTAAAAGAAAGAGGGTAATAATGGCAGGTGCTTTCAGTAACCTTTGCCACATGGTCAGCATGCTTTGATTCCACATAGAATAGTTGTGTGCAAATTTGAGTTGTTGTGTTGAGTCTGCAAAGGAATTCTGCTGTTTCCCTTCCTTTTGTGGTCCTTGACATAGGTGCCAAATTGACAGATAAGGAGACTAGAAGCCTAAATCCACTGAGACAGCCAATTATTGCCAGTTGTGCTAGTCATGTGAACCCATGTCCATGTGGGGACCACAGCAAAACTATCAATTCATTTCACATAGGCCATGAGGCAGCAGATAATGTTCATCATTCACTGGGGCTAGATTTGAACTGATGATTTAGTGATGAAAAGTGCTTTATCTTATTCTCTGACATGTGAATCCTTGTAACTCTGGACTTCTTTTTGTAAAATATGAATGATTGGGGAGACCAGGTGGCTTCTCTGAATTTTAAAACAAAACAAACAAACCAGTTTAAAAGCTTAAACTTAAATGTAGAGAAAAGAATTCAGACCTTGCTATCACTAAGTTGTTATGACATTGTTTTGAAGTGCCTAAGCTCCATCAGGGTTGGCTTTTTTTCCTTTTCCACCAGCTGTGTTCAGTTTTCCTGCTTTTAACCCTGGTAGTTTAATTCAGCTTTACTCGGAGTGTAGCAGTACTAATTATATCTCTGCTATCCTAGTTTAGGATGATATGAATAGGATGCTTGGCACTGGTGCAGTTGCCATCCCCACTCCACTAATTTGGTGCTTGAGGCTGCAATGCAAGCTGGGGAGCAGAAGCTTTTTTATTAACCCTAATTATTTTTGGATTCCTCCTTAGTAGTGAGAATTGGAGGTACCCAGATTTTATTGGAGGTTCCGGGGCTAATGTTGTGTATTGGAAAAGGAGTTAAGACCTTTCATTGGGGTCTGTTCTCCTCTACACAGGCACTAGGGGATGTTCTCCTCTCCCTAGGGGAGTTTGTGGTTGCAGGATCTCTTCTCCCCTTGGTGTTGCAGAGCACAGGGTCACTTCTCCCTCTGGTGAGAGCACAGGTGTGGGGATGAGTCTGTTGTCCCTTGGATGCCCTTGTACGACTGTGTTTGACACTAGCTGAAGTTTGTGTATGCATCAAGGGGGAGAACTGCCCCTTGTCTGTTACGCTGTTGCATTGCTCAGAGTGCTGGTTGGCCTTGTGTTTAAAGCACTGGAGTGAAACTCAAGAGATCTGGGCTTTGCTACAAGACTTCTTGTGTGATCTTAGGAAAGTCAATCTCTCTGTGCCTCAGTTCCCATTTGTAAAATGGGGATCATAGCACTTTACAAGGGTGTTAAGAGGTTACATTTTTAAAGTTCATGATGTGCTCCGATACCATGGTGATGGGGGATGGGGTGGGTGATGCTAGTACCTAGTTTGAGTTGCTCTGTGGCTTGTATTTATGAGTTTAGGAGGAAGTTAAAAGATAACACGTGTCTGGCTCATTGCATTGGTGGTGATGGTGGTCACAGGGAGTCCAGCCCGTTTCTCCCTCCACTGTGGCAACAAAGATTGCTTGCAAAAATACTTACCCTAAATAACCCTCCAGCATGTGATTTCTCATCAACATAATAATAAACATTAGCATAAAATTTATATACGGACTATACAGAATGAATGATCAGTGGCTTTACTTAAAAGAACACCTAAACTCAAACCCTGTTATTAATTATTTCACTGCTAGACCTATATCTTTGATGTGGGATTTGCCTTCATAAGAGGGATGGGGAACAGCAGAATGCAGGGCCGGCTTTAGGCCAATTCCACCAATTCCCCCGAATCGGGCCTTGCGCCTAAGAGGGCCCCGCGCCCAGTGGCAGGGCCGCCGGGGTGGGGACAAGTGGCCGAGAATCCCTTCCCTGGCTAGAGGCTCCTTTTTAATTTTTACTCACCCAGCAGCGCTCCGGATCTTCAGCGGCACTTCGGTGGCGGGTCCTTCACTCACTCCGGGTCTTTGGCAGCACTTTGGCGGCAGGTCCTTCAGTGCCACCGACGACCCGGAGTGAGTGAAGGACCCACCGCCGAAGACTAGGAGCACCGCCCGGTGAGTACAAGCCCCGCGTGTTTTTTTACATGGTTTTTTTTTTTTTTTAGTCATCCCTGCCGGGGCCCCGTCAAAACTGTTCGAATCGGGCCCTGCACTTCCTAAAGCCGGCCCTGGCAGAATGTATCGTGTAACTGCAGGATTCACTCAAAGGATGCACATTTGCTGATCATATGTTGTGTGTTCTGAGCATTAAAAAGTTAATTTGGCTGGCTAGCTGGGTTATATGCACTTGCTCCATATCTGTTGCAGTGTAAATTATGTGCTGCAGGTCCTATCCCTGCTGTCATGTGCATGGCAATGAAGGAAAGTGAGCAAGTTACTGGCAGCCTAGTAGACAAAAGTGAAAGACAGCCAGCCAGACACAAAAGTTACACCCATTTGTTGCCACCAGGAGCATGGGTATATGGAAAGCAGTGTGCACAGGTTGCTTGTGAACTGTGCACTGCGTGAGGAAAAGTTAGTATGTACATCCAAAATGGAGTCAAGATAAAGCTGTGTGTGATCCTCTCCAAAATCAGCATATAAATGTAAGTAAAAAGCAAGCAACTTAAAGCTGCTCTAGGCAATTATAAATTGCTCCTTTTCCCCTCCTCACTTGTGACTGGGAACATTTTGAGGCTGTGGTAGGAGGGCACTGCTTCTGGAATGGGGGAACACTGCATCTTTGGAGCATAGGTCAGTGTCAGGTTGTGAGTGAATGGGACAGGGTTAGTGCACTTATGGTGTAAGCCGACATTGCCATAGAACCGTTGATGATGGGCATGTATGCAGTTGGATTTGGTTCAGCTCTGTCACATCCAAATTGATCAGGAGAGGAGGATTGCTAATGGACTGTCATGCTCATCCAGTTCCATTGTGTTATGAGAGTTAAAACCTCCATCACAATAATTGGTGTTTACTATAAGAGCATTTCCTTGGAATAACTACCTGCCAATCAGAGACCTCATTGATCGCCATTCTCTTCTCTGCTTAGAATCAATCCAGAATTTTAACCGGGTTATCAATCCACTATATAATGTGTGGGAGGAAAAAGGGGTACACAGCTATTGGCTAGCTATTCCATAATGATAAAATTATGGAAATGTAGATGATCAGAGAACTCATGGGGAATAGTAATATACCAGGGTGGGCTTATTTTCAACTAGCACATTATATAACAACATCAGAGGTATCTGAAGGAATTAGGTGAATCCATATTGTCTAAAAATCCACCCAGCTTTCATCCAGCTGGAGCCCTAACACAGTAGCAGCACCTGCGTCACCTAGAGCTACCAATGGGTGACACTTCCCACCACAAGAATACTTTTTATTCAGTCCTATTCCCTCATCTTCTTTTTTAAACCACACCCTCCTGCAACCCAGCCAGCAGGGGATGGATAGCCAGCTATAATGTCAAATAGCATGTGGAAGCCTAATTTTCAGGAGACTTTTTATGAGTCTAGATGAACTAATTATGGCAAAGGCCACCTCAGAGATTATGCCATTATGTATGATATTATGCATCATTACTGGTGGAGCTAGGAGATAAGATTATGTTTGTGGAAAATGGGGGGAAAAGGATCTAGAAACAGATATCACTTTGGCAATGGAAAATATCTGGAGGAAGGCAAAAACTATTCTATTTTTGTAATCATTATGGAAAATTATTATAATCTGCTTTTATCAATGGTAACTCTCTCCATTTGAGCTCAGGATATTATATTGAAATGGAGTTATAAAAGCTGGAGAGGATGTGAAGGAATAAGGACCTTTCTGCATATATAGTGGGAATGCCCTAAGATGATGATTTGGAGGAAGATAACTAGAATTTTCAAGATAACTACAGGGAGGTTGTCCACAGAACCCATACTGGTTCTGCTAGGTTAGAGTCCAAAGGAAGTTATTGCCTTTGGGAAGGAGCGATTGATAACACAATTATTACTGTTTGCCAGATGTTTGATAGCTCAGTTTTTGAAAAGGACAGGTCCCCCAACATGATGGAATAAAATTTTCAATCGGAAAAATGGCACACAACCTTATATCAGAATCAGTTAGATCTATAATGTATGGTTACCATTTTAGAACTTTGAACATAACAAACCCACAGATCAGGGCCATCCAGAGGGGTGGGGGCAAGTGGGGCAATTTGCCCCGGGTCCCATAGGGGCCCCCACGAGAATGTTGGAGGCTCTGCCCCGGCCCCACCTTCGCCTTCCCCCATCCCCCGGTGCCTCAGAGCACCGTGTCCAGGAGTGGCCCTGGACAGCGCTGCAGCGGCGTGGCTTGGGCGGGGCCTGAGGTCCTCCTGCTCAGAGCCGCGTGGTAAGGGGGCGGGGCTGCGAGTGCCGATGGGCTGAGTGGCAGGAGCTCCTGGACGCAGCTTGCTGAGGCTCTAGGAGAGGAGGGAGGCGGCATGGTAAGCCCCTCTGAGCCGGGCACTCTCCTCCCCCCATAGCCCTGACCTCCAGCTCCGAGCCCAGCCCCTCTGAGCTGGGCACCCCCTTCCCCACCCCACCCCCACTAGCCCCAACCCCCAGCTCCAAGCCCAGCCCCTCTGAGCTGGGCACTCCCCAACCCCACCCCACCCCCAGCCCTGACCCCCAGCTCCGAGCCCAGCCCCTCTGAACCGGACACCCCCTGACCTCTTTCCCCCCTCCAGCCCCTCTGAACCGGACACCCCCCGACTCCATCCCCCTTCAGCCCTGACCCCCAGCTCCAAGCCCAGCCCCTCTGAGCTGGGCATTCCCAGACTCAGAGCCCAGCTCCCCACCCAGCTCTGGGCAACAGTAGCGCCACTCCCAGGCAGCAACAGCCCATTGGCACCAACCATTACCATCACCCAGCGACAGCCCATTATGTAATTGCAAATGTATACATGCCATTAAAGCATTTAATGTTTTTAAATAATCTATTTAGTGTATTTTCAAAGTATTAAAAATTAATTTTTGAATGTATTTCACTGGTTATTTTTTACATTTCCAAATACATGTTACTATAGTATTGCAACTTTTTTTATGGAAGAGGCCCCCGAAATTGCTTTGCCCCAGGCCCCCTGAATCCTCTGGGCAGCCCTGCCACAGATAACGGTATGGTGATTGATCAAACACAAATGGGCCTTTTAAAGGTAACAGATACATCTAAACAGCTGATGCTTTGCCATACTGAGAGTGTTGGGAGAGCACTCTGTCTTTTTAAAATGATTAGAAAAATCCTATTGACTCAGGACAAATAAAACCTAGGCTGGATAAGTGAAATGTTATAGTTTATTGCCTGTTGGCTGTGGACCAGCAATGACATGGTGCCTCTGACCCGAGGCTGAGAATTAAAACAATGCAGATTGTTTGTTTTTTTGTAAATGGTTCTGAATAGCAAAAGAAATGGTGGCTCTCTCCCCTATCTGACTCCAGCATCAAGCAGCTGCACCCCATACTGAACTCTGGAAAGTGTTTCTAGCTAATGCATATAGGTACTAAAATATGTATATTATGACAACTCTATTTTCTTGCCATGCACAAAATCAAGCTCTAGATCCTGGTTTTCCTTGGAGAGGTCACCTAAAAAGAAAATGTTACCAGGCTGGCAAAAGACCAGCATTTGTACAAAGATTTGAAGGAATAAAAACATATAATCAGATACTTATATAAGTGCTTTAACAATAGTGAGGACACTATATATTTGCCTTAGCTTTTTATGTAGCACCTGTCTGTGTGCTATTTGTGCCGTGCAAAATTTAAAATAACAGGAACAAAAATTTGCTAATTAACCTTAGTTCCTAAGAGGTAGAGGAACATGACACTATGTGTATGTTGACTTCTTTTGGGTATCTTTCACTGCAAATCACAATGCCTGAACACATGCAAGGAGAGTCAATAGTGAATATGCATTTGAGCCTGGTGATGGTCAACGTTCCATCCTAGTTTTTCAAGAAATAGCCCCCTCCTCCTCACCAACCCAAAAACCCAACAACCAAAAATACTTAATTACAACGGCGTGCTTCAGAGTGTGTTCTTGCCAGTTTCAGCACCCTGCTTACTCTCAGTAAAGGAGCTAGCAGGAAGAGCAGAGCAAACAGCCCATAGTGTATGTGCGCATATCAAATCAAAGGTAAAATTATTAGTCACCTGGAATGAAGAGCTGGTTTTCCAACACTGTGCCTGCCCTTGTTTTGGCCAGGCTGATAGATTTTATGTTTTGGGGGATGCAATATTGTTGAGGGCTGTTAATAGTTGCTGGGTCCAAGGGATGGCTGCATTACAATGGTAGGTGAAATGATTCCTTTGTGAGTGTCTCTCTCTCTAATCTTCCTGTGGTATTAAATGTGTAGGGTTGTGTGTAAAAGTGGGTTAGGATCATTCAGGATGAAAGATACTTATAAATGTAAAGTCCTAGCCCTTTAAAACTCTTCCCATCCTGCAGGGAGGGAGTTTCTTCTTTTACTGGTTTTTGGTACTGTATAATGGCACTCACCCCGCAGACAAGAAATCCTCTGCAGAGAGGTGGAATTATTTTTTTTTTAAAGTCCAGTGCTACAGAGAATTACATTCTGGATTTAAATAGAAGTCATAGGTAGAGACCCAAGGAAAGAATCACAGAAGATTAGGGTTGGAAGAGACCTCAGGAGGTTATTTAGTCCAACCCCCTGCTGTTGTAAAAAGTGTTCTTTGGTGTTGCAGGGTCCACTATTGGGTACCAAATCCACAGTTTGAAAGTAATTTTGTTTTCCTTGTGGATTTTGTCCTTTTCCATCTGCTTCCCCTCCCCCCCCCCTTGTGTTGTGAACTGAAATGAGCAACTGTCACCACTTATTTACTCTGTAGGGTCTCATCGTGCCACAGCATTTTTGTTCATACACCAGCATTTTTTGCTGTCAGCCATCATAGCTCTGGAAATTCAGTAGGGCATTTTAAGGAAATAACCAGCTGCTTGCCAGCAGGGGAATGAAGGGAGGGGGACACTCAACTTTGTGTTTCTGCAGGTGCTATGGAAATAGTGGCTATTCAAAAATATAAGCCTGTAATAACTCAGACTGATTGACTTCTTGTGGTCTCAGCCACTGTGTAGGCATTTTGGACAGGGTGAGGAGGCAGTGTTTTTGCTTTTGGAAAGTTACTTGGGAGGAGCCGGTCCCAGCTCACTTCCTGATGCTAGGATCCTTCTCCTCTCTCCCAAGGCTGCTTTCCTACTGTGCCCCTCTTTCCTCTTCTGCTGGTGCTTCTTGTAACTTTTCCCTCAGACCTGGGACCATCAGGGAGGAGGCAAGTCACTTTGGGTATCAGGGCAGGGAAGAACATGCATGGAGGCAGCAGTGAAGGAGATGAAAGGCAGGGCTGGTGGTGAGGTGAGGAGGTGGGCAGTGTGAGGGTATCATCCTATTGGGTAAAGGATGTTCTGGCATTTGGAGAGGAAGGATCTTAGTTTGGGAGAGTAGGAGGAAAAAGCAGAGTGGGGAGAGACTAGGAGCAGGGAGGGAAGCGGATAACATTGGGTGGTTTATTAGCATTGGTTTAAAAAAAGTCAATTGAAACATTTTCCTGTCAAAATATTTTTGTGGAAAATATCCATTTTCACTGGCATTTGGGGAGTTTTCATTGAAAACAAAACAAAACTCAGATGTAAACATTTGGGGACTTAGTTGTTAAGAATACTTCAGGTTTTCTATTCAAACTTGAAAAATGTGGATGAAAACAGTTTTATTTTAATGGAAACTTTTCCAAGGGGCAGGGAAGGAGAGTAGTTTCCCAACCAGATCTATTATTTAGTGCTTTAAGACATTCCTCATAGCTAGGGTTACCATATTTCAGCAAGCAAAAAAGAGGACGGGAGGAGCCCCGCCCCTGCCCCTCCCACTTCCTGCCCCCCCAGAATCCCCAACCCTCCCCCCGTTCCTTGTCCCCTGACTGCCCCCTCCTGGGACCCCTGCCCCTAACTGCCCCCCAGGACTCCACTCCCTATCTAAGTCTCCCTGCCTCTTGTCCCCTGACTGCCCCAACCCTTATCCACACCCCCACCCCCAGACAGACCCCTGGGACTCCCACGCCCCATCCAACCACTCCCCACCCCCTGACAGCCCCCCCAGAACTCCCAACCCATCTAAACCCCTCTGCTCCCTGTCCCCTGACTGCTCCGATCCCTCTCCCCACTCCTGCCCCCTGACAGCCCCCCCCAGAACTCTCAACCCCCCACCCCCCCACTCCTTGTCCCCTGACTGTCCCCTCCTGGGACCCCTGCTCCTAACTGCCCTCCAGAACCCCACCCCCTACCTAAGCCTCCCTGTTCCTTGTCCCCTAACTGCCCCCTCCTAAGACCCCCCCAACTTCCCCCCAGGACCCTACCCCCTACCTGTACCCTGACTGCCCAAAACTTTCTCCACTCCCCCCAAAAAGCCCCCCCCTGAACTCCCGACCCCCCCCGTTTCTTGACTGCCCCCTCCAGAACCTCCCTGCCCCTTCTCCTGCCCCCTGGCCCCCTTACCCTGCCACTCAGAACAGGGTGTTGGGCTCTGTGCGAGCCGGACACGTGGCTGCGCTCCCCAGCACAACAAAACCCGGTCCCTGGCCCTGCACAGTGCTGCCGGAGCCGGGCTGCAGGGGAGAGCTGCCGGCTCAGAATGCAGGGCGGAGCTCCTCTACAGCTGCTCCGGAGTCCAGCCCGTGACTTTCCTGCAGCCCTCCCAGCCGCTCGCTCTGCTCTGCCGGGGGAGGGGGAAAATCTCGGACATTTTGAGTTATTTACAAATTCCCCCCGGACGCTATTTTTAGCACAAAAAGGAGGACATGTCCAGGTAAATCCGGACGAATGGTAACCCTACTCATAGCAGTACTCTTTAAATTACGCCATGCTGCAAAACAGAAATCTCAACATTTTTAAAAATGTTTTTCATATAACTAGCTGTTATTTTTTTGGGAAGCTTTTGTTGTAAATAAGCAGTCAAAAGATACTATGTGGTCTTTGAAATGCCACTTCCCACTGCCTAGATAGAAAAGAGAAGGTTTTAATCTATTTCTAAATGTTGCCATTTCACTACAACCTCTGTAGAGACATAGCGATGTTTTCCTTTACTCTTCTAACCCAGCTAGGGAAATGCCCTCCCATTACTCATTTAATTAAATTGTTCCTATAAATTAATCAGGATTAATTGTGTTTATATGTGCCAATAATTCCTCAAGGGACCATTAAATGCTGAACGGTTAAAATATATTTATTTAGAAATCAATGGCAGAGATTACAAGTTACCCACCAAGATGGATGTTGATGGCTGCAGTACAGCACTTTTGGTCAGATTAATTGCGAATAGTTACATAAACCAGTGTTGTATTACTAATCTTGTTTACAATGATGAGAGAATAGCATCCATGTTAGAGGGCTGACAATCTTGCTCAGGCTATTATAAATCTTAGCACTCTGATTCTGAAGATCTCACGAGGTGCGTAAGTATCACATTCCTGCTTTGTAGAGGAGGAAGCTGAAGTTGTTTTATCCAAGATCACAACAGCAAAGCAATGTCAGTTGGGATTAAAACACAAATCTTCTGACTCTCAGCTGCAGGCCTTGTCCATTAGACCAAGGCTTGGTCTACGCTAACAGCGTACGTTGTTATAACTACATCGCTCAGGGGTGTGGAAAATCCACACTCCTGAGTGATGTAGTTATGCTGGCCCTGTTGTAGACAGCATTATGTTGATGGGAGGGCTTCTCCTGTCAACATAGCTACTGCCTCTCAGGAGTACCTAGGCCGAGGGGAGAAGCTCTCTGGTCGGCGTCTTCAATAAGTACTATAGTGATATAGCTGTGCTGCTGCAGCACTGTAAATGTAGACCAGCTCCAAGTTGGCTCTGCTATGCAACAGCCCTGATTTATTTTGCTGTCTTTATTTTGGCTTGTTTTGGGTCTTAAGGTCATGTAAGGTAAAAATAAGCATGTAAGCAGTCACCTTATTTTTGCCTTTACCAGTTTTCCCTTTAATAACTTGAGGCGCTTACCAAATTGATGTGTGGTGGTGGGAGGAGAGTTACAGAGACGACATTAGTATTTAATTTGCTAGTTACCTTTGTCTATTCCCACCTCCCAAATCTTACCTGGAGGACAAAAATCCTATATTTAAGAATGTAGTATTTCTTATTACTTATGACATTTCAAATATAAGCTTGATCAGAACAGAAACAGAAAATTAACACGGGGAGTCTGATTCTGATTTTGCTTACACAGGTTGGACACTGATCTAATTCTTTTGACTTCAGTGTGGATGCTCCTGATTTTATACCAGTACAAGTGATCTCAGAATTAGGTCCATTTACTGGAAATTTCTGCGTATGTTTCTTTGTTTCCTTTGCTTATTTATACTACTAACACATATAGATAAAAATTAAAAAAAAGATTGGCCCAAGTTAGCCAGACTTCTAAAAACAGCAGAAAACATGACTATTGCTGCTTCATTAGGCATTAAAACATGAATTAGAGCCAAGCTGTGCCCTCAGATGCACGCACGTGGCTCACGTTGAAATCGGTGGGAGGCACATGAATATATCTGAGGCCAGAATTTGGCTCTTTGCCCAAGTTTTTAGTAGATCAGTGTGCAGTAGGGGCTGGGTGCTAGTAGATCCATTCTTTATTTACAGTAGATAAATACAATGAGAGAGTAATGTTTCGTTCATATGTTGTTACATAAGGGCTTTGGATAGATGCAAATATGCAGTACATACAGATTACTGAGCAGGCTTAAAAATAGAGATATTAAAAGAAAGCTGTGCCTATTTTATAAAGGATTTGAGGATCTTTTAAAGATGTTTTAAAACAACAGCATGAAAGCAGGATGGCAAGTTGTTTACACAGTTTGACTCTGGACTCCCACTCTATCAGTGTCACAAACAGTCACTTTCCTCCAGCAAGATAGATGCTGCCAACAGTAGGCTGCTCCAGAAATGCCAATTGTAACCAGAAACTTTCTTTTCAAGTTAGATTTCACAGCTTCCTCATGGTGAGAAGTGCTTCTCACCATGTGAACTTTTCAGATTGGTGGGCTGAGCAGAATGGCTGGCGTTTAAATGTAAGATGAAATTAACTTAATTGATCTTTGAACAAGAGAGACCTATTCATATCAAATGATTTAAGAATGCTGGGGCATATTTTCCAGTCACTGCACATCTGTAACTCCCTTTAATGCTAAGTGAGCTAGGTTCCCACCTCTAGGGGAGAATATAAACCTCTCTGTGTGGTTCAGACATCATCTGGTCAGAAGCTAAAGATTTTCTTTTTCATCCTGTACATTGAAAAGAAATGTTTCGGTTTTTGTTTTTTCCCAGTGCAGTGGATTTCATCATCCTTTCTCAAGCAACAAGGGACTGTCACAAACAGAGAGCTGCAATTAAGGGGGAGGGGGGAGAAGAAGGGGGAGGAAAGGGGAAGAGAGGAAGAAGCACTATTTGCTATTTTAGCATAGGATTCTCTCAATAACTATTCCTGAAATCAGATGCTGATCAGTAAATCAAGCCCCCAAATCCCTTACTGTTGTGTTGGATTGCCTCCTGTTCTTTCTTGGTACAGTTCCTATTTGGATGGGGCCTGTCCTGCATCCTGCCAGCCAGACTTGCAAGGCACTAAAATTGCCTTGAATGACCTCTAGGAGGTGATGCAGCCTGCAACAGCATGACCATGTTAAGGTCCAGTGTGGTGATGCTTCCTCAGGTATGATGGCTGCATCATTACACTTCATGCTGCTGCAACTGCTGCTGTATTACAATACAGTGATGCAGTGTCAGGAAGTGATACCATGCTAAATTAGTTGTACAAGACAGACTTGTATAGCCACCTACTCCCAGGACTGTGTCTCTGAGGTTGAGTGAAGAGGAACACTATGCAAGGACTTTAGTCTCATTATGGGCTTCAACGAGAAACACATTTAATCCTGAATGGCATGAGTCTTCCTAGTTCTTAATTTTAGGAATTTTCCCACACATCTTAGTGCTGGACACAGCAATGCCCTAAAGATTAAAAATAGAAATAACATCTTAACTGTCTGTTCTGTTCATTCCCTCTGGGGCACTTGGCACTGGCCACTGTCGGAAGACAGGATACTGGGCTAGATGGACCTTTGGTCTAACCCAGTACGGCCATTCTTATGTCTGTCTGTCTGTCTGTCAGCAGCATGCATGATTTGTGTGCATGTCAGGGATGGTCTAGATAATACTTAGTCCTGCCTTGAGTGCAGGGGACTGGACTAGATGACCTCTTGAGGTCCCTTCCAGTTCTATGATTCTATGTTTGGTGGCAACTGTTTTAATTCCGGGAGAATAAACCAGATAATAAAAACTATGACTTGGCCTTTTCCCATTATTTAAACATGTCCCTCCCCGTTTATTTTTATTCTTTTGTTGCTCCCAGTATGATTCAGTAATTTAATTTAGGTTTGATAGCACATCTGTCTGTGGAGCTGGTGGCCTACCAGTCAGCTTCTCTGTAGCAGAACATTGGCAGACTCTGCTGTTTGACCTCTGGGGATATGCCCTCCAACATCCCTGCTGTGCCAGGATCCAGAAAATCCCTATAGATAATATTCCCCTTCCGTATTATTCTGTTGGCAAGGTGTCTTGGGAATCAAACCACCTGTAGTCATGTTAATTCCCTCACCCCAACCATCCTTTAATTCAACCACAAATAAATAGCAAACGGGCATTTATCATAGGTCTCTCATTGGTGGTTTCATCAGCTCTGGCTCAGCATGCTGAACAGAGGTTGCATACCTGCTAAACAGCAGGGGAGGATTGATTTATTTATTATTTTATTTTGCATGAGAAGCTTCATCAGTTCAAGGATTTAATATAGTACACTTTCCTTGTAGGGTTATTTTAAAAATGTATCTATTTCAGTATAGAGCCGAAGAATGTAATTCTGTTCTTAGGAATTTAACCTGTCACTGAATGGGCGGTAAATATGTTTGCATCCTTATAATCAGTCTGTTCCTTGATAGGATTTACCATTCCTATAAACGCTGATTACTATTGGACTCCCTGCCCCAGAACTCATCTTCAAACGTAGGACTGTTGACTGTAATCACATTTTACTGTTCCAGGGTCTCCATTGCCTGGTATAGAATTCTTGACTTAGGTCATGCACATGGAGATGAGATGAACGTATGGATTGGAATTATATTCAAGTTCTTACATATTTATGACTTTAAAGTTCAATCATGATCTTGCTAAAGTCAATGGGAATTTTGCCAGTGATTTTGACCGGACCAGATTTAGTCCTTAATATGATTATGCAAAAGGGTAACACCAAGAATAAATTCATCTTAACACTTCTTCTTGATTTGTTAGCAACCTTAGTAGAAAGGTGGGAAACAACAACCTGGAAAGTGTGTGAGCCTATATGTATGTATGTAAACAGCATATAAAATCTTGTATGATTTATTAATAAGCTTTGAAGTGCTAATGTCTTTTGTTTATAGTTAGCCAAGACTCTCCATGGGCTTTGCAACCATACCACGCTCCTTTTTCGCTCACCTCTCACTGGGGTGGAATACAATTTTATGTCAACAGTGTGTATCAACACTATACTGAAGTTTGTGGTGAGGAAGTGGTGAAGAATATCATCTTCAATTGAAACTTCAGTGGGAATGTAGCCAGGTGGAATCGAACTATCCATATTGAAGTTTGGCCAGGCTAGTTGTGATGACATTGTCATGTTATTTTTTTTTTAAATGTTACTTTGTGGGACTAATGACATCTTAGATTTTTAAAACTGAAATAATTTAAAAAATCTGGTTTCTTTTCAGTATATGCGTTGTCTATTTTTTCAATTTCTTCTATCCAACTTCACTTTCAGGTTCTTCTGCAGTAGCATACCACGTCCGCATTCCTTAGCAAAGGAAGAGGTTTTTTTAATGCAAAAGTTTCCCTTGGAATTTTGTTTTTAAAGGCATGGAAATATTTCTGTTGTTAGGTTTTGTATATATTTGTTCTTATACAGAGCCTGCAATTTGGGCACAAACTGAGCAGGAAGTGTTTCTTGGACATTTCTGCTCTCATGAAAAGTGTTATGGAAACTTTAATAACCAAACCATCTGATCTGCATCTTTGCTGATTGAAGTGCAGATAGCAATGCTCCCTTCATGCTTGCAAGGGGAGAAGTGCCATCTACTGAATCTGTAACAATCTCAAAGTCTCTGATGCAAGCATCAATCCAACCCAAACCACTTCTCCTAAGAACAAGATGATATAACTGCAGGTCGTGTTTTGTCTTCCTCCACAGTATCAGGTTTTGGGCTGTGGCTGGAAGCAAGATCTAGAACAGGAATTCTAAAGAAAGATACATGGTGAATTGCATGAAACTAAAAGCAACCGATTACCAAAATTGCAAGTAGGATATTGAGAACTATGCTTAAATTATTGTTGAGTGTCTGGAAGATTAGATTATCAGGCAGATGATTAATAAGGACAAGGGTCAGAATTTTATACCTCCATCTGGTACTTGACAGGATAACACATAAATGGCTTTCCTCCCCCACTTACCACTATGTAGGCTACGTTTTATCATATCTGTACTAACAAAATATGATTAAATAATTTTTAAACCAGATGTTGCTGTTCCTAATTATTTGATTTATTCATGTTCCCACCTCTATCAACTTTAAATTTAGACCCCACTTACTTACATGTTGACTTCACTTGTTTCTAAAGCAAAAACCAAAACAACCAGAATTCCACAATTTCCAATGGGAATGTTTTACATATGAAGTTGATTTGTGAGAATTTAAACCACCAGCATAAAATGTAACTGTTCCTGATATCATTCTCATTGTATTACAGGAGACAGCAAATAATTTACATTCAGAGATGGCATTAGATGTGTTAGAGTCTAACAGTGACTTCAGTTTATGAATGTACAGCATTTCTGATCAAACAAACTGAGCCTTGTAAAATTGTAGCCTTGTAGCGGCTTTTCCACTTTCTGTCCCATTGATATTTTTATCTCCAACCAGAAAGATCCATCATCTATGATAATTAGGAAGAATTCAGACTCCCCCTAGTCAATACTCTAGGGATCTGCCTATAACACAGTACATCATTCAAAAGAGCATGTACGTTGTCATTTTCATGGTTATTTGGTCACTGTCTGTGGCTTATAACCCTTTTAATTTGTCTAAACTCAATAAAATATATCTATTAAAGCATTCTGTCTCCTGCTAGCTGCAGAATAGTTTCCTTTGAGTAGTCTGCATGCTGAGCAGTTGTTAAATGAAGTGATTTAATACCATGGAGTATTGTCCACAATTACATTTATGTCCTCAGGGTTGGTTTAAACTCAGGTATACTGTTTGCTTTACATTTACTATGGAGATATTTATAAAGTACAGCCGGAGAGGAATTCATGCAAAAGTCTGCACTACCATATGATTTTTCAGTCTGCACAGAGAACATGGCTCATAGCAGAAGCCCTTACTTCTGGTGGTTATGTAATAAGATATGTTAATTAGTAGTGATTCCGTTTCCATTGCAGTATGATGGGATTCACCAAGGAAGTAAAGTCCAAAGTTGCTAATGTGGTTTCAGGATCCCAGGTTGAAAAATCACAGATAGTTCAATCACTTGTCCATATACACACATGCACTTGTTTGGGATTCAGCAAGTCTAAAATCTCCCTGGATCATGGACCAGCAGTTTAAAAGGAAAGCTACTTACTGGAGTGAATTTGCTGTTATTGATTAATGAATGCCCCACACTTTGTAAGCTGTGTGCACATATGTACATGTCTTCTGTCTTCAGTTCATGTTGAAAGATGGATGGATGATATTCATTCAGTAATTGAGACTTTTTTCCTGCTTCTTCTTGTTATGTTTTAAGTTTCTATTAAGTGCTTATGCAAGGCAATGTCCTGACAGCACAGGTGATTGAAGGAGACTGCCCACCAAACAAGTATAACAGTGGCAAATCAAATTTCCCCATGTGACTCTGTCAATTTGCCTCAACTTTTGTCCAGAGAGATCACTTCTGTCATCATGAGAGGAGAGTGAAGTCTCCATACTCATTCAGCCTCTTTTCTGAGGCCATCAGTTAGTTAGTTCTAATATTAAGGTAGACACCAGCTCACTAGCAACTAGACTATCGGGTCGCTTCACATAGTCAGCGAGATGGTAACAAACTTTGACCTCTAAGTCATCCCACATTTTGTGGGATGTACCCTGTTTTAGTCCCAAAGTTATTTCCATTTCACACAAATTGGGCATCCCCCCACCTTTATTGTTGAAAACTTACATCTCACATGAAGAATTGTGGCAAAGGAAAGGATTATTTAAACCAAAGCCTTTTAAGTTCCATACATGAATCATTTGTATGTGTCCCTGATTTTGAGGGTCATTGTCGTACATTGTGTCCCACATTTGGGTTACAGAAGGCTGAGAGGTTCAGTGGGTCAGGTTCAGGCTAGAGCTTATTGGAAACATTTTATTTTGTGTAATTCAGACCAGTGTTACAGAGATAAAAGACTTCAAATCTCTTGGCCAGTCCAGCCCTCCCTTGTGTGTGTTTATAACACTTGATGCTATAAGGAGGTAGTTTTTGTATTCCATGCATGTGTTTATTAGATATGCAGGATTCAGAGTGTTCAAAATGGGTTTTATAAGATGCTGCTGACAAAGCTATTCCCAATATCGTGCATCCACCCAATCTTCCCTGCTTGTAATGGAAATATTGCTTTCAGAAAGCAAAAACTACTGTGGATGAAATTAAAGTACTAGAAACTTCATTTCAGGTACATAATTCCCGGATATAGAAGACCATACTTTCAGAAATACGCTTGCATTTTTGCAAGCAATGCACACTAAAGACTAATGCATACAACCCCTGAATTTTGGGTGCATAAATGTATGCACAAGCTCGTGTTAGTGTTTGTACAGTACACTCTTGTATGCATACTTTAAGACCTGGTCTACCATCTACAGGAGTTGTTACTTCAGGTAGTGACTGTAAGAAACAAGGTAGTGCCCCTGACAATTAATTGCAAAATTACCAGCCTGCCACTGGGTTGGTGGTGATACCTCCTGTTTAAAAGACCATGACAACATGTTGGAGCAATGAATAAACCTTCTGAAATAGAAATTCCACAGATGGGCTAGGTCTGTATGTATGTAATGTACAGTATGTGTAATGCACCATTTCTTCCATCTGAAGGAATCTTCTAGCCAAAGAAGGATTTCCTTAGATAGGAGTTCTATACCCACTCATTCACTTCAGTATGATGTCCTTACAGATTTAATAATAGGACATATTTTGGGCTTGTGCCCAGATACATTTATACAAAATTCCAGGAAGAGAATAAAAATCCATAATTGTCCAACATATCTACTCTAAAGAACAGGATTTTCATCCTTTAGGAAAAAAATTAGAAAGCTGAATTTATCAGAATTAAAGATCTTATCTATCTGACATTTTGTGTTGATAATTAGTGTAAAATTTCCTGCACATTTGGATGATTCTGTTTGAGCAGGAAAAGAAGTAAAGGAAAGAAACATTTTTGTGTCCCCCCCCCCCCCAAATAGCCAAGTCAAGGATATTCCTATTTAACAATGGATAAAACACAAATGTCATGCTAAATCTCCAAATTTAAGTAGGTATGCAATGCACCTTGGAACCTGAAGTTCATCCAGAATTGCTTTGTGTGTGTATTTCCACTAGAAGGCCAAGCAACAGCTTTCTGTTTTAGCCCCAAACCTTCCAGGTCATGTTTTGGTTCTGGATCTGCCACGTGTGGCGATCCTTGTAATGCAGTGGATAAAATGCCAGTAATTACTAAATGACAGTCATTCCGTTTTTTCTGTACTCCTATTAGTTTGCTGTTTCATTTGAAAACTCTCCCCCCTCCCCCTCCACTCCCTCCTTAGCATAGAGCTGATCCATGCCAGTTTAAATCAGTGCAAAGGAAAGGCCTGGGCTCTCGAAATGATGAAGAAGTGTAGCAGCTACAATTGGCTGGCAGTGAGCCCGCATGTTCAACCCCTTTTTATAGATTATTGACTGGAGTGGAGTGCGGTGCAACTTCTGTTTTTGGACTAGGCAGATAGGCTTATATAGAGCCCAGCTTACCTTTCTAGCTTATTTGATGTGGAATGCATGCTGAAAATAGGAAGTCTTGCTAGCAGGTCGGGAGAAGTTAGACCAGCTTTTGTACTGTCTGTCCCAATGAGTTTATCTGCCCTGAAAACATACCTTTTTCATTTTATTAATTCTCTTAGAAGAGACCCTTGTAGATGAAGTATATAGTGTGCTTAAATTACTTCAGGCTAGTTCCTTATCAGCATTAACAAATGAGGATTTGGATACAGAAAGACTAAATTTGTTGGAAGGATGAATTTGGATACAGATAACACCATCAAAATTGGTTCTAAATTGGTTAGACACTCTTAAACCTGATAATGGCGCCAAGGGGACAAACCTGAGAGTGATACGAGAAACAAGCAATGCACATGAAATTAAGGAAGAAGCTTTCAGATTACAGGTATTGTATGCAACAGAAGCACAATGGCTCAAGGGTCTTCACCCTCAGGCGTCTGTGACCTTCTCGGCCTGCCGCTTATCAAGCAAGTGCCCACTAGTGCCTTCCTGGTAGTGTAATATTTAAATCTTGAAGTGGAAAACTTTCAAAGCTCCCCTAGGGGATTTGGAATTAATGAGATGAAGGAGTCCAAATCTAGTAGGTGGCTTTGAAAATCTCAGATCTACATAATAAAAGAGCATTCTGCCTGGACTACTAGCTGCTGCTCTATACCAGTCACAGAATTATGATCACTGGGGTTAGAACTGGTGACACTGGGCCCCCCCTGCCCTGGAGCATTTCCTTTCTCTGCTAATACCAGAACACATCTGTAGCTTCCTTCTGAACAAAGCTTTTTTTTTTCTTTCTTGTTTTGTTCTTCGAAGGTTTTGTGCTTGCTGGCCCTTGGGGTTCTTTTCTGTTTCAAATAGGCCGGTTGCCTTTGCTTATTATCATTTGGATTTCGGAAGTCGTCAGGTGTGGGTTCCCATACATTGAAAAGTGTTGTTAATTATTATTTTTAGTGCGGGGGGGAGGAGGGGGAGAGAAATTCCCTGAGTGGGAGAAATAACGTGAAGTAAATGAATTGCTACCTTTTCCTCCCCTAAAAATGTCAAGAGATGTGCCAGGAAGAGACAAACCGTCCCTTCTCCTTTTGATTTCAGAAGTGAGAGGTTTCAGGGGTAGAATCTGTAATGAATGGGCATGCAGTACTTCCTCTGAAGTTCTGTGTACAGAGCAGCAGGAGCAGGAAGGTCCATTTTGAATTATTTGAAGACATCAGTTTAGGAGAGTATGTGTAGGATCCGGGGTGGCAAATATTAGAGTACGTGGGAGCCAAGGGTGGGAGTGCACTTAAATCAGACCCCACCAATATGATCACTATAAAGCAAGGAAACCACTAGTTAGGTCAGCCTTCTTTCACATGCCTCAACTCAAAGCTAACCGATTAAAAAATAATAATAATTTAGGCTGGCTATTAGTCACAGCAAAAACAAAACAAAACAAACAAACAAAACATGGTTTTGTCTTGGTAAAAAATGCAAGCATCATCATTTTTGTTTGAAAAACAGGTAAAGGCAGACACACAATAATTAAGTTGTTTATGATGTGAAATTATTAAAAAAATACGGTTCCTTTATTTCACAATAAAATGGTTCAAAATTGTTTAGTAATAATTTAAGAAATACACCTCTACCCCGATATAACGCAACCCAATATAACACAAATTCGGATATAACGCGGTAAAGCAGTGCTCCGGGGGCAGGGCTGCGCGCTCCGGCAGATCAAAGCAAGTTCGATATAACGCGGTTTCACCTATAACGCGGTAAGATTTTTTGGCTCCTGAGGATAGTGTTATATGGGGGTAGAGGTGTAGTTTAAAACAGTGTGTCTCAACCTTTCCAGACTACTGTACCCCTTTCAGGAGTCTGATTTGTGTTTCATACCCCAAGTTTCACCTCACTTAAAAACTACTTGCTTACAAAATCAGATATAAAAATACAAAAATGTCACAGCACACTATTACTGAAAAAATATGCATACTTTCTCATTTTTACCATATAGTTATTAAATAAACATGAATATAAATATTGTACTTATATTTCAGTGTATAGTACATACAGCAATATAAAACAAGTCACTGTATGTAGGAAATTTTAGTTTTTACTGACATTGCCAGTGTTTTTATGTAGCCTGTTGTAAAAATAGGCAGATCTCTAGATGAGTTGATGTATCCCCTGGAAGACTTCTGCGTACCCTCACGGGTACACGTACCCCTGATTGAGAACCATTGATTTAAAACAGTGTAAACAGCTGTACTCCATGGCACTTGATAAAGTTGTGAAAAATCCTACAGTTTTAGACAGTACTTGGCTGACTTGGGTGACAAGATCATAAATGGGATTTTGCTGTATGTTATGTTGGTATAAATCTGGAATAACTCTGCTGAAATCAATGGATTTACGATGACATAAACCCTGTGTCAGTGAGATCAGAATGAAACCCAAACATTTAATGGGGGAAAAAATGATAAAATACTGGTCCTGCCTGTGACCAATGTAATTCTAGTTATCTATATACCATGTGAAGAATGGTCAAACTTCCACAAGCCTATCCAGCAGTCCTGCCCTAGGAATTGCAGCCCCCTTTGGCTCAGGGGTAGCCCTAAGCAATTACCCACGACTAGGTTTTTGGGTGGGAAGATCAAGTGGCGAGTTCCCTCGCCGTCTGCACTGGGGTGTGGGACTGGGCCCAATGTATGTGTGATGTTGGCCCTAATACAATGTGTCTGTGTGGCCCACAGAGGCATTAATTGATCCTCTACTAATGCTTGCTAAGAGAGATCACCTTGGTGTCATTGGTGTTTCTGGAAGTGAAGGAGCAGGATTCCAGTCCTAGCTCTGTGTGACTTACATAGAAATTGTTGGTAAATGGTTCTACCACCCTAGTCACAAATTGCTGAGTCTACATAGGATAACTGGGTATAGAGGCTGGGAGAAATGTGGGTCTCCAAGTAGTTGTTTATCCTACGGTGGTCTGTTTAGGCCAGTATTCAACTATGATCATTTTGAAGATTATAAGGTGGTTTATTTAGCTTCCAGGGGGTTACAGTTCTTTTGAGCACCTTTACTAGTGAAGTGGCTCTTACTTCCTTACTTTAGCAATCTCCTCTCCAGCACTAGAAAGTGTATTGTATTACTGGAAGACTTAGTTTCACTCCTGTGGACTCTCAGCTCAGCATCTGAGGTGGCACAAGGTTACTTACTTATGGATTGGAGTAGGTTTGAAACTGTCACTCCTATTGTATAAATAAGGATTATGAGCCAATTTCTCTCACCCTTAATCACATTGAATGGTAATTTACCCAAGTAGCCCCACTGGAATGGATGACTGCATTCAATGAGACTACTTGGGTACTATTCAGTGTTAGTAAGGGAGGCAGAATCTGGCCCTATATGTACAAGAAACATCTGTATCCAATTCATAGCAGCTAGAAGATGGTAGAAATGAAGCACCTGGGTTAGTATTTTGTGGAATATGTTGAACGTGTGGTGGGAAAAAATGAAACATTGAGTGGGCTGTACACAAAATAGAGATGCAAATGTCTGTGCTGTCGTATGTTAAAGGATTATGGTTCCAGTTGTAAGGGATTTTTTTCCTAGGCCTCTAAGTGTATTCTGTTTCCTAATCTAGTGTCTGTTTACTGCCAGGGGAAAGTGCTTTCTTTGTGGTAAATAGTACTTTGTTTGACTTCACATTTTTTTCAGAGAGATCCTGTACTCAGAAGAATCTCCTTCCCAGATCTCTGAGAGACAACTGTGAAAATAAACCCGTTAGTGTGGGGAATTTCAGAGGCATTGCAGGAGGAATTGCCAGTGAATAATTCAATTGTAGTACCTCAGTGGACATAAGATGCATTTTATGTACATTATTATTCAGGAGTTCAGTTAACTACACTGTGAAGGCATAGTGAGGTGGATACCAGGAACATGATTTTGGAAGTGTCCCCAACTCCTGTCATTATTTTAACCTGCAGGTGTGGTCGTGCCTACTGTCCAGCCTTCGTAATCTATATTTCTTAGTAACTCAGTATCAAGCATGCTGAAAATTACCAAAAATCAGTACTGAAAATAACTTTTTTCATTGTAAAATCTTCCAGATTTGTCCTAGAATTAGGACTCTCTCTTTTCCTTATTAAATAATGTGAGCAGGTGGGGGGAGTGGGGAAGGGTGAGACACTGATTGAAATTAAAGGACAGAGCATTTAAAATCAATAAAAAGAAATGCTTCTTTACACAGCATGTACTGGAGTTGTGGAATTCATTGAGATAGGTCATCAAGGCAATCTGTAAAAGGACCACAATATGAATAGCTGTTAAGAGCATTTATAGCTACGGTATGATATGGGTAATTATAACTCAAACTACAGGAGGTGTGCATTTTGCCTGCAGGAGTCCAAAAAGAAGTTTTTCTTTTATGTTCAGCATTATGCAGTTGGACTGAGGCATGATGTGGGTACTTCCGTAGTATTTTTATTTCAGTAGTGCCTAGAGACCGCAATCAGGCTTCTGGGTTCCACAATTTTAGGTACTGTACAAACATATAGAGAGAGGCAATCCCCACCACTAAGAGCTTATAAAATAATTAAAAATGAAATGTAAAAGATGGATGTAATGCAAGGGACGGGGGGAGGCCATGGTAACAGTAATGGACTCTCACTTTTCTTGAATCATTGAGTAACTGGCCAGCAATGGGGGCAGGATGTTATTCCTTGGAGAAGGGTGCACCTGTGTTCACTGGGGCTGTGTCTTGACCTATCATTTGTCTCCTTTTCACTTGTTTCCTCAATAAGTGGCCTAACTGCACCTGAACAGTCTTGTCAAGGGAAGTGCAGATTTGTGTTTGTTGAGGCCTCCATGCATGCTGCTTCCTTAAGTCACCTGTGGGGAGAGGTTGAGTGAGTTTTGGGAACAATGACATGTATCTCCCTCAGCTTGGAGGCAGAACTCCTTTGCAACTGTCCCTGTCCCTGTCTCCTATCCTAAAGTGATAACTCCTGAACTCTAAAGGGGCGAGGGAGATCACCAGGAGAGCTGGAAAAACTCATAACTTCCATTTCACAGGAAATGTTGATTTCCCCCCCCCCCCTTTTTTTGTTCTAAATCGGAACACAAACAAATATTTTGGAAAATTCTGAAAAAAATAGTTTCAAAAGTTTTGTTTTGGAAAATTTTCAAAACTTTATTTCAACATGAAATGTTTCTTTGGAATTTTATTTTGTTTTATGATTTTTTTATTTTATAATTGTTACATTATTTCATGTAGTAGTAATGAATAATGACATGCCATATGATATTACTACTGATGTGTCATAATATGACAATAATGGAAATATTATATTTTTTATTTTATTTTAAAATCATTCTGAGCAGCTGTTTAGTTCTGATTGAAACATTTTATCTTATTTTCTAGAAAAACGATTCCAGACTTAACCTAAGGATATTGAACACAACTGCTCCTCTCATTAGTACACTGGGTGCTTATCTTCCTTTCGTGTTCAAAGTGTTAAACTGTTTCATTGCCGCTAACAGGAAACACTTTCATCTAGAAAATAAGATGTTTCAATCAGTACTAAGTAGCAGCTGCCCCTGATGATTTTTAAAATAAAGTGAAATAAAAAATAAATTAATAAAATATTCAGACTAGTATATTATGTCATATGTCATGTATGTCATATTATGACATGCAGCAGTGGAAGTGCGTAATAGGATATGACTTGACATGATGATGTCATTATGTACAGCTACTATGTCTGAAATAATGTAAAAATAAGAAAAGAAACAATGAAGAAAATAAATAAATTTTCAAAGGCCTCTCCATAGGGAGGGATATCAAGCAGCCAAAATAAAAGATGCTACTTGTACGCATAAAGGCACTTCTGTGTTTAGAATTTAATTTCCCTGCTCTTATGCTTTGTCTTCAGCAAAGACAATTTGGAATAAGATATGCACAGTGGGGTATAGGTCTCATCATAAAACATCTTAATTATCTTGAAGTTTTAAAGATCTGCAAATCCCACAGCTGGCCCAGGTAACAATATTTTGACCACACACCTCATGTAAGTTCAGGTTTTTAGATCCACCAGAGTAATCTCATGACCTTGGAAAATGCTTCTCTGTTAGCTTTCCTTAACGGAAGTTGCTTGTGATTACTAGAAAAGGTCCATCATGTAGGAGGACAAGTGGTTTTCTCTGTATGTCTAGGTGGATAAATAACATAATGGGATAGATATTTCCCAAGATCTGAAGACACCCAACTCCCATTGACTTGTGCCTTTGAAAACCTACTCCTACCCTGAGTTTATCGCATTTTTAACAGAGCCTAGTGAAATTCTGTGGCTTTGCTTCATTTCACTTGTGCTCACATTTTCACTTAGTCAAACCACATAATTGTTTTGAAATCAAAATGTTTCATTTTGACATTTTTGAAACTATAAGTATTTATTTTTTTCAGTTTGAAATGGTTTCAAATTCTTTAAAAAATGTATTTAAAAGATGTTTAGAAAATCTAAAAATAATGCTCAAAATTGAAACAAAATGTGTTGCTTCAGGTCAAACAAATGTTCTTTTCAACTTTACTTTTTTTTTTGCGACGTAAGGAAATTGCCTGTGAACCAAAGCTATTTTTCCAGCACTATTTGGAATAGCCCAATGGCTGTTCAGGTAGGGATCCCATCCTGCCTTGGTGGCAGGGTCTATGATTGGGAAAACCTGGGGAGCACTCAGATACCCAGGCTGGTGAGGCCCTAGCCTGTGCCAGGCAATGCAGCTGGTGAAGATTCTGGTCCCTCACATTGGATTTAAAACCAAATCCATTGCACACACTCACTGCTATAATTAGTAACACTGGGATTAAACAAGAACTGGCTGAAAAATGACAATTATTTTTGTGAATTTTGAAATTTTGTTTCCGCATGTCAAAATCAACTTTAAAAAAAATTTAAAAAAAAGAGTATTTTGGAAGTTTTGTTGTCCCCTTTCTTTTCCCTTTTTCCTGTTTTCCATTTTGCCATGGGAAAAAAAATGGGGATATGAAAACTGTTTAATTAAATTTTGATTTTTTTCTCGAAAAGTTTCTAAGAAAAATATCACTTTTTAAAAAAAGGGCCATTTTTCAACTACAAACTTCTTGACTGAAAAATTTCAACCAGCTTTAGTTAAAGTGTATTTGGAGTGTGTGTTTTGGAGGCTCAGGTGTACAGACCTGTTTCATTTGCTTCCTCTTCCTTGCTGTAAGATGTGAAGCTGGACAATTTTTTTGTTGTTGAAAAATTATTTTTTCTAGGGCTAAAACTATTCAGTCAAAGGGGAAAAAAACAAAAGAACTGAAGTATATAATTTAAACGTTTTGTTTCAAAATGTTTTATTGTGACTTTTCAGTTCAAAATGGTGTTTTGATTTCAAATTTGGCATATTAAAAAACAAAACAAAAAAGGATGAAAAACATGAAGTGTCCAGATAGGAAAAAAAAATAAAAAAAATTGTTTAGAGTCCAATTCAAAACATTTTTTTTGTTCTAAATGAAATATTTTTGAGGATTTTTTTTAATTTGATGAAAATTTTTGAAAAAAAAATCATGATGGTTTGAACTGAACCAGATTTTTTTTTTTTTTTTAATTTTTCAGTTTGGCCCTGACCCAAAAAATCCATTATTTGCTCATCACCGGTGGGATGCCTTCACCTCATATATGGCTTGGAGGAGGAATGAACAGGCTCAATCCTGTGCTTCCCAGTAATCCCTAGTATTGCACATTTCATAGGACGTCTGCAACAGCACTGTTGTGAATAAAGGTGCTGGAACTCTTCCAATAAAGCAGTCCCATTCCTGTGGATTAGTCCCTAGATTTCCTTATCAAAAGACAGCACTCCCTGCACTCAACTCTAAATGCTAGTGCCCAGCACAGCACTGATGCCTAGGTATGAAGTCAGCCCAGGACTAACGACTCCTATGTGGCTCCATTAATTGAAAGACATTATGGAAATGAAAGGAGAAATCATCCCAGAAATTCAGGAATTGTGGAAAAACTATGAAGATCCCATACCCTCCTTGAGTCACTGCTTCAGAACAAGACAGATACTGTATTCCACCTTGTCCTATGTCTCCTATTCTTTGCATTGCATGATGGTGGAAGAGCGCTTATAAATAAACATTCAATGTCCCTAGCTAAAAAGAGGAGGAAATGTCAGAAAACACAAATATAAAATGCAAATCCAATTAATGTTGTAATTGAAGAAAAGGGGAATTCTCTTATTCTGTTACAGATAATGCCCTGGAACTCAGAACCTAGATTTACTAGGATTATGAAATAGGCCATTCATCAAATGTCAGCTTTAAAATACCTGACATTAATGGAAGGTAGAGCAATTGTCAAACATAACATTGTTTCAATATGCACTCCGTTCTTATTGTAGCTGCCCCTGCTGTAGATTTCCTTGGCCAAGCTCCAATGGCATTCCCACTGGCAGAAGAGAGTTCAGACTTGGTTCATAGTTATTGTATTTTAACCCACTGCAGACTACTGCCATTAATGCATTTTCCTTAGTGTTCAGGGGTGGCAGGTTTGTATAATTTTTGGTGGTGCCCAGAAAGGGTCCAAGTCCTGCCCCCCATGTCTGCCTTGTAAGCTGATATATATATTTTTAAATAATGTAAAAATGGACTGGAAACAATGTGTGTGTGGGGGGGGGGAGGGAGGATGAGGGCTCTGGCTGGGGGTGAGAGGTCTGGGGTGAGGCTGGGGATGAGGGGTTTGGGGTGTGGGAGGGACTCAGGTCTAGGGCAGAGGTTTGGGGTGTGGTGGGATGAGGGCTCTGGCTGGGGGTGTGGGCTCTGGGGTGGGGCCAGGGATAAGGAGTTTAGGGTGCAGGCAGGCTGCCCCGGGGCCGGGGCCAGAGAGGACAACACCCCCCAGCCCTCTGCCCGCTGGCAGCAGGGACATTCTGGGGAGGCGTGCAGGAAGGTAGACGGGGCTGGGGGAGAGACACGGCCCCAAATATTGGTGGAGCTGTGCCCCCGGGCCCTGAATATTGCATATAACTCACTGCCCCTGTTAGTGTTCACTATGCAGGAAGTCTGGAAAATGCTAGCACTCTAGAGGTTAAATGCAGAAAACATAATGTACTTGATTCATTAAAATGTAGAGATCCATGTTTGGTTTTGTTTTGATGCCATATTGTGGCTTGCTAATAGCGTTTCAGCACTCCCAACAGGATAGCCCTGGCTTATGTTAATATTTGATTAGAGTTTAGAGTACTCAATATAACTTTTGGACAGCTGAGACTGCCATCCCTAGAATTGGAAGATTCTATTTCTGAAGGGGAATGGAACAACATTTAGTGATTATTTCATATTTTCTTTTTAAATGCTAGTCCTGTAGGGAAGGCTGTTTTATTTTTGATGGAAGAACTGTTTAAGATCTCAACTCAGTAACAGAATGGGTGCTGACAAAGATGTAAATGGTCAAAATCACTGTGCATTGGTCTTTCTTGCATCTCATTAAAGTCCATGGTAAAACTCCCATTGATTTCAACAGAAGCGAAGCCACTTAGGTCAACACCGAGTACCTTTGAAATTCCCATTGTATCCTTACAGTGTACAACCAAGTATTTATAAATCACTTCCTTCCTTTATTTACTTGCACAGTTCCAAGCTCAGAATCCCTAGTTATTGCTGCAAAGTTAGACTATGTCACAAACATACTGAAGATCAGAAAACTGCGAAGTCCTTTTTGGAGGCAAAATATATTTTAAAATATTTAAAAAAAACAAAAATTGAAGACATTCTAATAACCTGTTCATGACCCCACATCTATCTGTCTTCATGGGAGGTAAGCCCGGACAACAGCTCTATGGAGGCTAATAATACAGTTCCTTATATATTATGGTTTGTGTATGTAACTAAAGACCTTACAAAATTGTTAGGGTCCCCATTCTGTCACTTCTATATAGATACAGATTGAAGAAGTATCAGGTTGGGTCCCCCAGAACATCTGAATGTTGCTGACTAGAATTCCCATCTGGATTGATAACTTGTTTTGTGTATGCCTTAAGATTCGGTGGATAAGACGATGCTACAAAACAAGAGGACTGACCTTGATCTATGCAAAGCAGGAGAATTTAGTAGTTTAAACTGGAGTAGACGGTGGCATTCTTTAATGAGGAGGTGTGGCCCACAGAAAGAAGAGGTCCCAGAATAAGAAGCTTCATGTTGATTAAAGCAGAGGCTGTGGTGAAGTTAAATGATTGGCCCAAAGTTGCATAAGTTCTGTGGTAGAGCTGGGAACTAAACCTACACATGTAGAACTCTCATTATGCCTTAACCAGAAGTAAATTTTTCCTCCTGGACTTCGCTTTCTCTACCATCCCAAAGAGGAAACAAGGAAAATAAAAGTGAGAGTTTTTAAATAACCAATATGTTTTTGCTGGCCCATTGTGTTTGTGGAACATTACAGAAGCGCTGTTTACATCTACCAAACCTATATGTTCATCTAAGAATTTACTGCAAGAGCCTGATTTGAATGAGGGGTTTCTTTAAGATACATTCAGCTGTGGACTGCTCCCTCATTGGAGTTATTTCAGTAAAATAATTACCTGCCCACTCCCCTGCTCTCATTTGCACAAATGAAATTTATAAAGACATCATCACAATGCAACCATTATTGTCTATTTAAAAGTTTTCCTAAGAATTTTGTCTTTATTTTAGCAGTCCAAAACACACAACAACAAAAACCCAAACATACTGGTTTCTTATGTTCATGTGTGTGTGCATATACTATATATACCTACCCACTTCTTACTGTGCTGTCTATATTCTAATCTCGATTGTTTAGAAGCCAACTTGCAAGGGGCACAGAGGGGGTGGCTAGGGGTTACAGGAATCTTCTGAGTCTGGTAGGTATATTCTAGCTCACCAAAGAATGTCAGACAATGTCTCAAATAAAAGCCAGTGTCACACTGGTCAGATCAATATAATTGTGTATGGATGTTGTGTAAGGAATTATGTATTGTGACATACCAGGGTACAATCTAGACTAATGAGCAGCTCTGTCACCCCTGCCCTGAAACCTTGGGTGCCTTTCAATGCTTTGCTGAAGTAACTACCACCTGGGCCACTCACAAACTGCCTTCCTATATGTAACTGTAGCCTGCCAGCCCCATTTGGGTTATACTCAGGCTCTGACCAGCCTTGTTTATACTTCAGGGTGACCCCGACACACCCCCAGTCATAGATTTCCCCCAGAAATGTATGTTCTGTACTTCCCAGGTTTCTCCTGAACAATACAAATTATATCAAGTCTGTTATTTCTTTAAAAAAATAATATGCACACCACTTGTCACTCCAAATGGAGTTTCCCAGACACTTCAATTAAAACACACTGGGTTAGATAAAACAAGAAACAATTTTATTAACTACAAAGAGATTTAGTTTAAATGAGTTCAGGTAATGAGATATAAAAGTCAGAAATGGTTACAAGAAAAATAAAGATAAGATGTTTACTAATATCTAACTTAGCAAACGATATCATATTCAAACAAAGTTTCTCATCACATATTTTCAGCAGTTTTACTGGCCAAACCCTATCAATAAGGACCCCTTCTCCTAGAGTTCAATGTAGGCTTCCTTGTTGCTTCAGATCCAGTGAATGCAATGGGCAGGGAGAGAAAGAGGGGTCTCCTTGGGTATTTGTTTCTCCTTTTTATAGTGTCAGTCCGTCTGTTGAAAAACATTTCCAGCTTGGCACCAGGAGACAAAAAGTATGTGTGGAAGAATGTTCCCTGCTGCTTTTTTTCTCACATGTTTGTGCTTTCTTTGTTTTCCTACATGATTGATGACTATTAACTGTTTAAATGCAAATTGTGCAGAACACACATTACTTTGTTTAGGACAGACCTCTTTGCCAACTTCTGTTTGGACAGGGCTGTGGAGTTGGGAACATGTGTTAATAATACCATACAGGGGTATCTTATAACTTCACATGCAATGTTGCCACACATATTTTACCAGAACAATAATGACCAGCAAATGACGAGCTTTCTAATGATACCTCAAAAGACAAACTTTGTACAAAAATCATTACAATTGTGTGTAGGGTGTGAATACAGTGGTACATTCTGTCACATGTGTATATTTAGTGAAAATATGTTCTTAAAGTTTGAGTCTAGGTACTGGTCACCAGCAAAAATGAAAAAATAGGTCTTCTATCAGACAAATATGTTTATCCATCTATCTGTTTATGTGTAATTTGTTCTTGTTCACAATGAGTCTTCTATGACCGGTCTGAATTGAATGCAAAAGAAGGATAATGAGAACTTCAGAAAGAAACTAACAAGAAGAGAAGAACACTGTGTGGGGAGGAGTTGGGGAAGGGAGGAGAACCTTGTATTGAGGTGTACTTCACAGATTTGCTCTACTATATTTGGGGGCAAAGACAATACCCTGACATCCCTCATCTAGGAAGCAAATGTACAGTTGGTTTGCTTCATTAAAATGGGTTCTCAACCAGGATTGATTGAAAATGCTGGAGAGAACTTTGGGTGAGATAAACTTCAGACAGGAGCTTAACCTGTTAGTTTAGTTTCTAGACAGCATGTTATAAATTTTATTTTATACATAACCATTTGTTTCCAGTATTCTTAGTCACTGTCATTTGAATCTCTATTCTTTTAAAATAAACTTATTTGTGTTTTCATTATAAGTAGATCTAAGTGCTGTAGTATTAAGCAAAGTGGTGATCCTGCATTGAATATTATAAGCTGGTGGTAGGCCTGGTAATGCTGTGAGTGTTCAGTGCATAAGGGGTGTCAGGGTTCCCTACCCACTCTGAACTCTGGGGTACAGATGTGGGGACCTGCATGAAAGACCCCCTAAGCTTATTTCTACCAGCTTAGGTTAAAAACTTCCCCAAGGCACAAATTCTTCCTTGTCCTTGAACGGTATGCTGCCACCACCAAGTAAGTTAGACAAAGATTCAGGAAAAGGATCACTTGGAGTTCCTGTTTCCCCAAAATATCCCCCCAAACCCCTTCAACCCCTTTCCTGGGGAGGCTGGAGAATAATATACCAACCAAATAGGTAAACAAGGTGAGCACAGACCAGACCCTTGGGTTTTTAGGACATTAAAAACAATCAGGCTCTTAAAAACAGAACTTTATTAGAAAAAAGTAAAAGAAGCACCTCTGTAAAATCAGGATGGAAGATAATTTTACAGGATAATAAGAGTTAAAACATAGAGGATTCCCCTCTAGGCAAAACCTTAAAGTTACAAAAAACAGGAATAAACCTCCCTCTTAGCGTAGGGAAAATTCACAAGCTAAAACAAAAGATAATCTGATGCATTTCCTTGCTATTACTTACAATTTGTAATCTTAGATGCTTATTTCAGATATGGCTTTAGGACAGGGGTCTCAAACATGCGGCCCGCAGAGTTATTTTCTGCGGCCTGTGAGCTCCTCGCAGCCCCCCTGCTCTCCCCCAGCATTTACCTAGAGCGTCTCTGGCTCGACACGCACCGGGGCAGGGCCTGCCCTGCCCCCACGCCGCTCCGGGAACCCAACAAAACCTGGGGAAGGAGGGGCGCAGGGGTGTGTGTGACTATTGCTTCAGGCACCGCCCCCAGCAGCTCCCATTGGCCGCGGTTCCCCGTTCCTGGCCAATGGAAGCTGCTGGGGGCGGTGCCTGAAGCAACAGCCATACACACCCCTGCGGCCCTCCTTCTCCAGATTCCGTCGGCTTCCCGGAGCGGCGCAGGGGCAGGGAAGACAGGGAGCCTGCCCTGCCCCTGGTGTGCATCCGGCCGGAACGTGCCCCCCGAACTCCTCCTGCAGCCGACCCCCCTGCCCTGAGCCCCCTGCCGCACCCCAACCCCCTGCTGCACCCCGCACCCTCCTGCACCCCAACCCACTGCCCTGAGCCCCCTGCTGCACCCCTTCTACACCCCAACTCTCTGCCCTGAGCCCCCTGCTTCACCCCACACCCTGACCCGCTGCTCTGAGCCCCCTGCTGCACCCCAACCCCTTGCTCTGAACCCCTGCTGCACCCCACACCCCTCCTGCACCCCAACCCCCTGCCCTGAGCCCCCTGCCACATCCTGCACCCCGACCTCCTGCCCTGAACCCCCTGCTGCACCCTGCACCCCTCCTGCACCCCAACCCCTTGCCCTGAGCCCCCTGCTGCACCCTGCACCCCAAGCCCCTGCCGTACTCCTCATCCCTCCTGCATTCCACACCCCAACTCCCTGCCCAGAGCCCTTACCACACCCCACACCCCTCCTGCAATCCCTAGGGGCAGGGAGGGGGCAGAGTTGGGGTGGGAATTTTAGGGAAGGGGTTGGAATGGGGGCAGGGAAGGGGTGGAAAGAAGCGGGGCAGGGGCAGGGCCTCATGGAAGGAGTGGAGTGGGGGCAGAGCCGAGGGCGGCGGGGGGGGGGAGGTGTCAGTAAACACATCCCTTGGGCCAATGTACCAGTCCTCATGTGGCCCTCGTGGTCATTTGAGTTTGAGACCCCTGCTTTAGGAGATGTATTTTTCTTGTGCTGGTCCCTCTCTGTTCCGGAGAGAACATCGAACAGAGCACAAAACAAAAACCTTCCCCCACAGATTTGAAAGTATCTTCTCCCCTTATTGGTCCTTTTGGTCAGGTGCCAACCAGGTTATTTGAGCTTCTTAACCCTTTACGGGTAAAGGAGGGATTTTATACTACCCTTAGCTGTATGTTCATGACAAAGGGCTAGACCAGGGGTGGGCAAACTACAACTTGTGGGCTGGATCCGGCCCACTAGCCATTTTAATCTGCCCCTCGAGCTTCCGCTGTGGAGTGGGGTCTGGGGCTTGCCTCGCTCCAGAGCTCCAGCCAGGGAGCAGGGTTGAGGGGCACTCCACATGGCTTCCGGAAGCAGCGGCATGTCCCCACTCTGGCTCCTACGCGTAGGGGCAGCCAGGGGGCTCCACTCCACACGCTGTCCCCATCCCAACCGCTGCCCCCACAGCTCCCATTGGCTGGAAAATGCAGCCAATGGGAGCTGCAGGGGCGGTCCCTGTGGATGGGGCAGTATGCAGCAGAGCCGCCTGGCTGCACCTCCACGTAGGAACTGGAGGGGGGACATGCTGCTGCTTTGGGGAGCTACTTGAGCACCATCTGCAGCTTGCACCCCGGAGCCACCCACCCATGCCCTAACCCCATGCCCCAGTCCTGATCCCCCTCCTATCCTCCGAATCTCTTGGTCCTAGCCCAGAGCACTCTCCTATACCCCAAACCTCTCATCCCCATCCCCCCCGAGCCCTCACCCCCCTCCCGCACCCAACTCCCTCTACCCCAGCCCCCCTCACATCCCGAACTCCTTATTTCTGGCCCCACCCTGGAGTCTGTACCCCCAACTAGAGCCCTCACCCCCTCCCACACTCCAACTTTGTGAGCATTCATGGCCTGCCATACAATTTCTATAACCAGATGTGGCCCTTGGGCCAAAAAGTTTACCCACCCCTGGGCTAGACACTGCAGGGAATGTTCCAAGTATTCTGTGTTTATTGCATGCACATCACTACCTGTACAGAGAGAGCGAGGCCTGTGGAGACCTGGAAGGCAGTGTTTGTGTTCCCTGATGCTGTTTGTTTCCGGGACCTCATCCACGGCCGGTACAGACAAGACTGCTTCATGCCAAGGACAGGTGGGGGTGAGGTGCTTCACAACCCTGGGCATCCCTGGGGTGAGTCACACCTACATATCTGTTTAGTCATAATGTATCAATCTTAGGGAACCTACCCTGATTACTTTAAACAATTTATGCATCACTTAGAGCTGAATAGGCCTGAATTTGAATTTTGTGTTAAGACCTACAGCAGGAGATTTATCACTGAAATGTAGATTTGTCCTGTATTTAATGCTTAGTGCTTCACTGTTACTCATGAGTTCATTATTCATAGATTTTAAGGATTGAAGGGACCGTTTTGATCACCTGATCTGCCCTCTGTATTATATACATTATAGAATGTCACCCAATAATTCTTCCACTTACCCAGTAACCTGTAGTTTTGTGATTTTTGAGATGCTCGTTGGTTTACTTATTGAAAGGTTAGCAAATCCTTAAAAATTTAATGAATTTTTACCAGAAAATGTATGGGTTTGCTATTTGTTGTTCACTTTTCGTTATCTGTTCTTCTTTTTTAAAAGTTTCAGATAGACAATAAAGAAGTACAAACAAACATCATGTGACATAAATGACTAATCACGCATCACAAATAAAGAAGAGGAAGTAGCCAAAATGCAATTCTGAACATCCTTCATGCTGACTTACTTTTGTTCTCATAAGCTATTTGGTGAATACTTACAAATAACTAATATGTTAATAGAAATTGCGATTGGTTTGTGAACAATTAATGAATAGGAAAGTATAGGAGACTTTCCTGTTGCTAAGAGAATTATATGGAGGTTAATGAGGTTGCACAGGTGTAACTAAAACCCGAACTTGGCCCAGTATGTATGTACATACATATATATATGTAGCTCGGTGTGTGTGCGTAGTGTTCCTCAGGATGACAGAACGGGATTGGCTTTGAAACCTACATAGGTTACTACTGTCCCTTTAAGCCCTCCATTTTCTTTATGTAGTTAGTTCATGGCACAGTGCATTACCCTCAGAGCCTTCCTTTCTTCCAGAGTGCCTTGAAACCATAGGGGTGTTTTCTAGTGAGCGCAGATAAAATAAATGCTATGCATCTTCTGATGTGTCATAAAATACACTCATGCTAGTCTGTGAAAATTGATATTTATGATTCAGAGTGGTATTGTTCCAGAATTAATGGGATACTAAACTTAACTGAATGTTCCAGATGGAGGATGGTGTAAAATGAAATAAAGCCAGTCTTGATCATTTGGGACTGGTTAGTGCAGTATGTCAATCTTGAGTAAGAGGCGGAAGGTGGGAGATACTTATCAACCATTTCAGGGGGGAGAAATTAAGGGGGGAGCAGGAATGGAGACAGGTAGGAATTAAAATTGCCTCTCCAAAGATTTGGGGGTTGTGGTTTAAATAATATATTCTAGTAGCACAGTAACATTTTACTATAATCCCTAATATTTAGGCCTTTATATGGTGGCTGTAAACATTTTCTGGGACTTGAATCACATCTCCTTGAGTCCATTCTTTGCTCTGACATTGATTTTCCACGTGAGCCTCTCTGATCTGTGCATGCCTCATTTTCTCCATCTGTAAAATGCAGATAATGCTTGCCTGCCTTCAGTCTTTGGATCAAAGATGTAATAGAACAATGTGTTACACAAGATTAATTTGCATTAAAGTAAAGGAAATTTTAAAGAAATATCCCCTATAGAAGTCTTATAGCATAATTGTCCATTATGAGTGATTTACAGATATAACAAACACCTCTGAGCCACTCACAGTAGCCACAATATAATTAAGTTCAGTATCCACAGGAGAAGAATCATACCATAAACTTAGCACTGTGACACTAACATTTAGAAAGCAGAATTTCAGAAAAAGGAAGACACTTGTTTAAAAAGGCCTTAACACCAGACGTAAGGAGTAATGTAGGAAGTAAGAAGACATGCATACCCTTAAACAAAGCAAACAAACAAAGGAAGCAGGAATGCAAAATAAAAACCTAGTATGGTTACATGACCAGGTCAAGAGTTTGTTAGTGCCAGCTAGGTTTTGTTCAGAAAAGGAAATCCAGCTCTAGTGAAGCCACAATAAAATATTTGTTCTTCTTTGAGTGATGATCCCTATCTGGATTCCAGACGTGGGTGCGCATGTGCAACATGTGCCAGAGCTGGAACTGTTCACAGTCATATCCATTGTGCATCATGCGTCGGCCATGTGGTGTGTCTGAGGTTTCAGGAGACTGCGCAGGTTGACACCGCTCCTGTTCCCTCTTACTGCTGCATGGCCAGAATCGGAACCCCTGTTCCTCAATGCTCTTAGCTTGCTAAGAGAACTCTTCTCCATTCCTTCTGTAAATATTTTTTTCTAGTTGTATATAGTTGTCTGCCAGTTTTTAGTCAGCTAGGGCTCCCCTGTTGGACTTTTTTCCCCTTGCTGGGCACTCCCCCATTCTGGGGACTACGCCCTGGCAAGCTGGCTTCAAAAGCTGTGCTTCGTGCCTGTGCTCCTTCTCTGTAAGCAACAAGCCCCAACGCTGTCTCTATTGTCTCGGCAAAGCCCACGTACCTGGCCCCATACCCACCCCCAACTGCGGCCCCAGCCTCGGCCCCTTTACCTCTGTCCATGTTCCCCCCTCCCTGAGCATGGCCCCGCTCCTGACCCAGGCTCCGGGGGGGGGGGGGGGGGGGGGGGGAGTGGGGGGGGGTGGGAGGAGGCATGGACAGGGAGAAGTGGGGTGCACAACCCTCAAAAGTTTGGGGATCACTGTTTTAGTAGCACCGGCAAGTAGCACCATAACATTTTCACTATACTCCCTAATATTTAGGCCTTTATATGATGGTTGTACGCACTTGCTGGGACTTAAAACTTTCCTGAGGTTTAGGGAACTCTGAATCAGGTCTCCTTGAGTCCATTCTCAGCTCTGCCATTGATTTTCTGGGTGAGCCTCTCTGATCTGTTTGTGCCTCACTTTTTCCATCTGTAAAATGGAAATAATGGTCACCCGTCTTCAGTCTTTGGATCAAAGATGTAATAGAACAATGTGTTACACAGCACCAATGCTGTCTCTGTAGTCTCAGTAAAGCCCATGCCATTGCCCACTGCTCCATCTGCTGCTTGTTCCTGTCTTGAACTCAGGAAACTAGGGAACTTCACCTCTGCAAACCCCTGATAGGGGAGGCTATGTGCCCACATTTGCAATCGAATCTAGCACCGATGGATCTGCTGGAGGAATGCCCCTCATCAACGGTGAGCACCTCCTGAGCCCTTCCTGTACAGCAGGAGCTCTCAAACTGGGGGTCGGGACCCCTCAGGGGGTCGCGAGGTTATTAAATGTGGGGGTTGCGAGCTGTCAGCCTCCACCCCAAACCCTGCTTTTCCTCCAGCATTTATAATGGTGTTAAATATATAAAAATGTGTTTTTAATTTATAAGGGGGGGTTGCACTCAGAGGCTTGCTATGGGAAAGGGGTCACCAATACAATAGTTTGAGAACCACTGCTGTACAGCATCAGAGGTATTGGTGCAACCGCTAAAGCCCCACTGTGCATATAAGAAACACGGGCATGGGCATAAGGGAGGCTCACTGATGGGAAACCACCGCTACATGCAGCATTGACTTCCCGAGCTGTGCTAGGTCGCTTTGACAATGCGCTTATCCTGCCTTCCCTTCCCCTCCCCTCCAAGGACCATAGTCAGTACCAGGACCTACTCCAACGCATAGCTGTGACTCTCAGTGAAAGATGTTCAGGACCCACAGAACCAGTTCCTGGACATCTTGTAGCCTTCTGGGACTTCCTGCATTGCCATCCCTATCCACAAAGTCACCTTGCAACCAGCTCAAGCAGTCTGGCCCACCCAGGCTTCCTGTGTCCTACCCCGAAGTGGGTGTAACACTGCTACTTCCTGCCATCTAAGGGTATTGACTCCCTATTTACTCCCCTGCCCCCCCAGCTCGCTTGTGGTTCACACAGCAACCGAGCACACCTGGCAACGACACCTCAATGTCACCCCTCCTGATTGGGCAGTGAAGAAGCTTGACCTGCTGGTGCGCAAGGTCTGTTCCTCCGTGGGCCTCCAGCTCCATCCTGCCAACTACCAGGCCACCCTGGCCAAGTATGACTTCCTCGCTTGCTCCAAGTTGGCAGAGTTCCAGGCCTTTCTCCTGACAGAGAAACAGCAGGATTTTCAGGCCACACCTTTTACACTCGCTATGCCATTGCCCCTGCAGCAGTGGCGGATGCGGCATACAGACTGTGACTTCTTGAGAGCCCTTGCACCCGCCTCCATGCTGAGCACTGCTCGCTACTCTCCCATGTCTGGAATCTATATAGGGAGCATTACTTGAAAAAGAAGAGGTTACTTACTGTAACTGGATGTTCTTTGAGATGTATGGTCCCTATTTGGATTCCAGTACCCACTCTCCATCCCCTCTGCTGTAAGCTCCATTGCTTGCTGGTAAGAGGGACTTGGCAAGGTATCGACCCATACAGCCTCTTAAAGCGTCGGACATACCATGTGGCTGACGCATGTGCAGGTCAATGGACTTTACTATGAACAGTTCCAGTTCCGGCGCATGGCACGCATGCGTACCCACATCTGGAATCCATTTAGGGACCACGCATCTCAAAGAACCTCCAATTACAGTAAGTAACCTCCTCTTTCAAAACTTTCTGCAAGGAAATGGAAGTTTTTCATTTTCAGGTTTTCCCGTGAAAAATTTTATTTTCACAAAATTGTGTTTTTTGGTGGGAAAACTTTCCACCTGAAAAACTTTGACCAGCTCTACATATCTATTACATTACCTAGTAACAATCATGGAACAGCCCCTTACTCTCTACTACAGAGTTAATGTTGAACTGGAGCTTTATCTGTACTGTAGTATGAAAGAAAACCTACTTCTTGAAATCCAATATATACATATGTTAATGTAAACTCCAAAGTACACAGCTTCCCCACCCCCCCTTGCTTTCTAGGTACAGCTTCCTCACAGTGACGGTTTTGAAAACTCATAGACTCATAGACTTTAAGGTCAGAAGGGACCATTATGATCATCTGGTCTGACCCCCTGCATGCTGCAGGCCGCAAGACCCTTCCCTGGACTCTACCGTTGAAGTCCCCAATCCTGTGTTTTAGTAACTTCAGTCGGCTGAGACCCTCCTGCTAGTGATCCCTGCCCCATGCTGCGGAGGAAGGCGAAAAACCTCCAGAGGCTCAGCCAATCTACCCTGGAGGAAAATTCCTTCCCGACCCCAAATATGGCGATCAGTAATACCCCGAGCATATAGGCAAGAGTCTCTAGCCTGCCCCTTGTTGGCCATTATGCTATTCATGTACCATTGCTTGGTTTTCCTTGGCTACTATGTTTTATCATTAAACCATTCCCTCCATAAACTTATCCAACTTAATCTTAAAACCAGACAGGTCCGTCGCCCCCACCGTTTCCCTCGGAAGGCCGTTCCAATATTTCACCCCTCTGACGGTCAGAAACCTTCGTCTAATTTCAAGCCTAAACTTCCCCCCGGCCAGTTTGTATCCATTCGTTCTCGTGTCCACATTAGTACTAAGCTGGAATAATTCCTCTCCCTCCCTTGTATTAGCCCCTCTGATATATTTAAAGATAGCAATCATATCCCCCCTCAGCCTTCGCTTTGTCAGACTAAACAACCCAAGCTCCTCTAATCTCTTTTCATACGACAGGTTTTCCATTCCTCTGATCATCTTAGTCGCCCTTCTCTGCACCCGTTCTAGTTTGAGTTCATCTTTTTTAAACATTGGAGACCAGAACTGCACACAGTACTCCAAATGAGGTCTCACCAGCGCCTTATACAACGGAAGCAGGACCTCCCTATCCCTACTAGATATACCTCGCCTAATACATCCCAAGACCGCATTGGCTTTTTTCACCGCCACGTCACATTGTCGACTCATAGTCATCCTGCGGTCCACAAGGACCCCTAGGTCCTTCTCCTCTTCCGTTACTTCTAACCAATGCGTCCCCATCTTGTAACTAAAATTGTTATTATTCATCCCGAAGTGCATCACCTTACACTTTTTACTATTAAATTTCATCCTATTTCTGACACTCCAATTCACAAGCTCATTCAAGTCTCCCTGCAGAATATCCCTATCCTCCTCCGAGTTTGCAACTCCTCCCACCTTCGTATCATCCGCAAACTTTATCAGCCCACTCTTGCAATCGGTCCCGAGTTCAGTTATAAATAGATTAAATAAGATGGGTCCCAAAACCGAACCTTGAGGCACTCCACTAGTAACCTCCCTCCAACCCGACAATTCGCCCTTTAATACGACCCGCTGCATTCTCCCCATTAACCAATTCCTTATCCACCTCTGGATTTTCATATCGATCCCCATGTTTTTCATTTTAACCAATAATTCCTCATGGGGTACTGTATCAAACGCTTTACTGAAATCCAGGTATATTAGGTCCACCGCATTTCCCTTATCTAATAAGTCCGTTACTTTCTCAAGGAAGGAGATCAGATTCGTTTGGCACGATCTGCCCTTCATAAAACCATGCTGTAATTTATCGCATTTGCCATTAACCTCAAGGTCCTCAACTAGTTTCTCTTTCAGAATCTTCTCCAGCACCTTGCACACTACTGATGTTAAACTAACAGGCCTATAGTTACCCCGGTCACTTTTTTTCCCTTTCTTGAAAATAGGAACCACATTGGCTATTCTCCAGTCTAACGGGACCACCCCCGAGTTTACAGATTCATTAAATATAGACTATCTTTGAACAAATTTCAGTTAAATAATCAACTAATTATTTTGAGAACTACTGTCACTATTGATAATTTTTAAAATATTATGTTTATATTGAAATGCTTTATCTGTCGGCATTTTCAGTATTAAAAAAAATAACCCCATGAACTGCACAGGCAGCTACTGAGGTGGATGGGAGTTTAGCAATGGCACCAAGAGGTCTTCAGTGAATATTTCTTGGCTCTTTCATCCTTCTTTTGAGAGTTAAGTTCCAGAAACCTGCTACTAAAAAAAAAAAAAAAAAAAAAAAAAAGTTATCTCAGGTGCTGGGAACTGAATGGAACACTGAGAAATAGTTTGATTTAATGTAGCTATTTTCACCATTTTAAGTTAATTTAGTGCTCCTGGAAATGTGCTGAATTTGAGAGTCTTGAGGAGTTGGGTCTTCAAGACTAGTTATCCATAAGATTACCTCACATCCATATGTCTTTATTCTGACCTGGAAGGACCATTTATAGGGATGAGAGAATATTTTAATCTCCACACTCCTTCAGTTCTTGGCTTCTCTGCTGACAGTGCTAATAAAAGAGCCAACTGTGATGGTGGTTTTAGTGATGTGGATATCTGTTCCCATGGGATAGATGTCCACTATCATAAAACATCAACAGCTATCAAGAAATACACTAAAAACCTGCCCCAGATTTGCACTAGTTCGTTACAGGTAGTAGGTTCTGATTTCATTTTTAAATCCCTGAGACATCTTTATTTAATAGGCACTGTACCTACTTAGAAGCTACTGTACCTACTATTTGTTTTTGTATATCAACTGTTATATTGTAATACATCTTAGACCTTCCGTTGTTTACTAAAGTTTCCAGAGTCCCAGTGATATACTGTAAAATCAAGTCATCTGAGGCAATAGGCGAGAATGCACAGTTGTCTTGTAATGTCATTCCAGGAAGGACAAAGGCAGGGAATAAAAAAATCGAATTCTTTGAAGCCTCATTGAGACTGAACACACTCTTTTGGTAAATTGCAGGGTTAGCATAAGGAAGTAAACATTATGCCACTTTGTCTCCCCCATCCAGAAATCCCCGTGAGGGAATTGAACATCTTAAAATAAGTCTTGGGAGGTATATACACATTTTAAAAATTGGTGGTGGTGGGTGTGTAATAGAGAATAGAAATGGATGAAATCCTAGAAAACTGAATTTGTAGTGTCCAGCGCAGTAAGGTCCACAAATTATCTTGAATTTATCTCCTGAAGGCCTTTTTTCCCAGCCTCCCTAAAAATTAAGATACAGATATGCTATCTAGCACAAACAAATCTTAAATACTGGTTGTCAAAGTGGCTTTACATTTTTTTCTGCCTTTTTAATATTCAGTATATTTTAGTTTTTGCCTGTACTTAGGTGGCAGGAGTTGATTCTCTTTTAGAGGCTAGATGAACACTGTATCTCATTGTTCTACATTATAGGCATGTGATTGAAAGCATAATTCTCATCCATGTGTCTGTGTTATGTGTTATATCATGTATGGTGTATATTTATCAGTATATACCCTGATGGAAAACATCTGTATAAAGATAACTTTTTAAGCCATCCTAGAAGATTTAATAAAAATGTATAGCTGAGCAACAAAATTCTACAGGAAGAGTCTTTAGGGTCAGGGGAGAGAAGGAGAGGATATCATTCATTTATATTATATAGGTTTCTAGAATAATTTCTAGAAAACTATTCAGTTTCCACAAGACCCTATAGGTCTCACAAATGGGTTGTTTGTGTGTGTGTGTGTGTGTGTGTGTGTGTGTGTGTGTAAAATATCTATTTTATATATAATTTTCTTTTCATATACACGCACCCACATGGAACATATTCCAGGCTGTGTCTGAGCTGGACATGGTGGTGCGCATGTAAAAAAGGCTTTAAACAGAGGGGGCTCTGTAGAAAATAAAATAAAATGGAGCAACAGGCTGCATTAACATTTCTCTGGATTCCCTGCCAGTTAACTGGGGGAAAGATGAGACATGTCTGACAGCCCCCGGTTCTGATCCTTGCACTACCACAAAGTCAACATGCCATGAAGGTGTCAAGTATCAGAGGGGTAGCCGTGTTAGTCTGAATCTGTAAAAAGCAACAGAGGGTCCTGTGGCACCTTTGAGACTAACAGAAGTACTGGGAGCATAAGCTTTCGTGGGTAAGAACCTCACTTCTTCAGATGCAAGTGAACAAGCATCTGA